>NC_088409.1:27716866-27774366 GCF_034236695.1 Oncorhynchus nerka
TTTATTTCGATTAAATCGGTCCATATAAAGCCAAGATATCGTTATATGTAGACTGTGTGATAAACAAAAAAAACAGCGTTTTCAAAACGTAACGTCATTTTTTAAAATTCAAAAAGTCGACGATAAACTTTCACAAAACACTTCGAAATACGTTTGTAATGCAACTTTAGGTATTAGTAAACGTTAATAAGCGATACAATTCATCAGGAGGCGATGTAAAGATCATTAGCTGTCCGTCTGGAAAAATGTCCGGCTAGAAACTCAACGAAAATATCCGGTCCTAGACCTGAAGAAATACGGTGCCCTGCATGTGTTTGACCAAGAAAAAACTCGAAGGGAAATGACAAGACTCTAGACACCGTGTGGAAGCTGTAGGTACTGCAACCTCAGTCAATTAATTGTGGTTCACCTTTATCAATGGGTTCAAGTAGCGCATGGATATATTTTCCCATTTTCAGTGATCAGTTTTTCCTGTGCTTTTCGATGTAAATGCCGTTCTGGTAAAGCCACAGCAGTGATTTAACCAGTTTTATAAACGTCTGAGTGTTTTCTATCCACACAGACTAAGCAAATGCATATACTATATTCCTGGCATGAGTAGCAGGGCGCTGAAATGTTGCGCGATTTTTAACAGAATGTTCAAAAAAGTAGAGGGTAGAAGCAACAGGTTAACCCACTGTTCCTAGGCCGTCAATGAAAATAAGAATGTGTTCTTAACAGTTAACCCACTGTACCTAGGCTGTCATTGTAAATAAGAATGTGTTCTTAACAGTTAACCCACTGTTCCTAGGCCGTCATTGAAATTAAGAATGTGTTCTTAACAGTTAACCCACTGTTCCTAGACCAGTTAACCCACTGTTCCTAGGCTGTCATTGAAAATAAGAATGTGTTCTTAACAGTTAACCCACTGTTCCTAGACCAGTTAACCCACTGTTCCTAACCCACTGGCTGTCATTGAAAATAAGAATGTGTTCTTAACAGTTAACCCACTGTTCCTAGACCAGTTAACCCACTGTTCCTAGGCTGTCATTGAAAATAAGAATGTGTTCTTAACAGTTAACCCACTGTTCCTAGACCAGTTAACCCACTGTTCCTAGGCTGTCATTGAAAATAAGAATGTGTTCTTAACAGTTAACCCACTGTTCCTAGACCAGTTAACCCACTGTTCCTAGGCTGTCATTGAAAATAAGAATATGTTCTTAACAGTTAACCCACTGTTCCTAGACCAGTTAACCCACTGTTCCTAGGCTGTCATTGAAATTAAGAATGTGTTCTTAACAGTTAACCCACTGTTCCTAGACCAGTTAACCCACTGTTCCTAGGCTGTCATTGAAAATAAGAATGTGTTCTTAACAGTTAACCCACTGTTCCTAGACCAGTTAACCCACTGTTCCTAGGCTGTCATTGAAAATAAGAATGTGTTCTTAACAGTTAACCCACTGTTCCTAGACCAGTTAACCCACTGTTCCTAGGCTGTCATTGAAAATAAGAATGTGTTCTTAACTGACTTTCCTAGTTAAATAAAGGTGTAAAAAAAAAAAAAAAATCTGCCAAATCGGTGTCCAAAAATACCCATTTCCGATTGTTATGAAAACTTGAAATGGGCCCTAATTAATCGGCCATTCTGATTAATCGGTCGACCTCTAGTCTAGATTGTGTGTGTGTTTTAAGTGGATAGAGGACATCCTCTGTCTTTTATCAGCTGTGACTGGTTGATCTAATTTGCTCCCTGTTGCTGGCCTAAGCACTGTCCTTTGTACACCAGAATCACACACACACAGTGAATCCCTGGTTTTTGTCTGAAATCATAGCTACTTAGCTAGCATGTTATTTTTGATGAAAGCTTACTCATGGCTGCTCTGGCCTTGGTCTGTTCTATTGATTAAAGTAATGGATAGAATCGTGTATACGTCTGTGTGTGTGTTTCAGTGAGTGCATGGGGTCGTTGGTGTGTGTGAAGGTCTCTGAGGAGTGAAACCTTTTAAAACCTAGATTAACTGGCCCCTCCATCCTCTCCTCTCCTCCCCCTCTCTGTCACCCATCCCATGGTAGAATACCCCAGTGGCAGATCCTCTTCCATTAATTAACTCTCTCTCCCTCCCCTCGATCAGCCCCTCTTTTTCACTGCAACTCTCCCGGTCCCCTTCTCACTCTCTATCTCTAGCTCTCACTCTCTATCTCTAGCTCACTCTCTAGCTCACTCTCACTCTCTAGCTCACTCTCACTCTCTAGCTCACTCTCACTCTCTATCTCTAGCTCACTCCCCCATTCCCTTCAACTGGCTTGTGTCAGAGGGAGCAGTGCAGAACTGTTGTTGTGCTTGTGTTGCTGTAAGGACACAGGTGCTGAATTACTGTGTGGTGAGCAGCACTGTGTGGTGAGCAGCACTGTGTGGTGAGCAGCACTGTGTGGTGAGCAGCACCGTGTGGTGAGCAGCACCGTGTGGTGAGCAGCACTGTGTGGTGAGCAGCACTGTGTGGTGAGCAGCACTGTGTGGTGAGCAGCACCGTGTGGAGAAACAAGCTGTAGTTTACCGGTATCTGTCTATCTGATCTGTATCATCTCAGATTAGGGGCACACACACACACACACACACACACACACACACACACACACACACACACACACACACACTCATCCTGGATTGGTAGTCTCGTACAGGTTTTCATGGGTAGCTCTTTTCAGTCCATTATTCTATTTTTACTTGGTCATCTTCCTGAAATGTTTATATGCAGTCATTTCTCTGAACTCTGTTTACGTCTCCTCACAGGTGTGTGTGTGATGTGTGTTGGCCTGAGAGGGATTGAATAATGCATAGATCATTGGAAAGGTATTTATAGGAAAGCAGAGTGATTCAAGTTTAATGGCAGGCCCTACCATCAGTGCTGTACAGCATCATACACACTCTCTGTCTCTCTGGGAACTGTCCAGCCTGTCATATTGTCTTTTCTCTCTGTCAAATGAACAGCCTCTAGCGCTGTTAGCCATGTAAAGCCATTGATATTTGATAGTAGTGATGTGCTGATCTCAACCATTTACTGGGCCGCTGAGGTCTGATCAGTGGAAGGTAGACTGGAACTAGAATGCTGAAAGAAGGTTCAGGACGACGGAATGCCTAATACTGCTTCAGACAGCTTCATACGGCTTCATACGGCTTCATACGGCTTCATACAGCTTCATACTGATTCATACAGCTTCATACAGCTTCATACTGCTTCATACCGCTTCATACTGCCTCATACAGCCTCATAGAGCCAAATGTTCAAAGCTGATTTGAAATATATTGTGGTCCGCCCAATAAACCAGAGCAGTGTGTTTGGGTTTAATCTTGTGTTTAGGTGTGTCCCAAAAGGAATAGCAGCGACCCAATAGGTCCTGACCTGTTGTTGGGAAACACTCATCTGTTTCTCCATCCCTTTCTCCACGTTTTCTTCTCTGACAGTGTTCACTCCAGCCTTCCGTACAGCTCTTCTTTTTCTCACTACCTTCCTACCCCTCTCCCATCTCTCCATCTCTCCCTCATGTTTACATTGTCCCACTACCTTCCTACCCCTCTCTCCCTCATGTTTACATTGTCCCACTACCTTCCTACCCCCTCTCTCCATCTCTCCATCTCTCCCTCATGTTTACATTGTCCCACTATACCTTCCTACCCATCTCTCCATCTCTCCCTCATGTTTACATTGTCCCACTATACCTTCCTACCCCTCTCTCCATCTCTCCCTCATGTTTACATTGCCCCACTACCTTCCTACCCCCTCTCTCCATCTCTCCATCTCTCCCTCATGTTTACATTGTCCCACTACCTTCCTACCCATCTCTCCCTCATGTTTACATTGTCCCACTATACCTTCCTACCCCTCTCTCCATCTCTCCCTCATGTTTACATTGCCCCACTACCTTCCTACCCCCTCTCTCCATCTCTCCCTCATGTTTACATTGCCCCACTACCTTCCTACCCATCTCTCCATCTCTCCCTCATGTTTACATTGCCCCACTACCTTCCTACCCATCTCTCCATCTCTCCCTCATGTTTACATTGTCCCACTACCTTCCTACCCATCTCTCCATCTCTCCCTCATGTTTACATTGCCCCACTACCTTCCTACCCATCTCTCCATCTCTCCCTCATGTTTACATTGCCCCACTACCTTCCTACCCATCTCTCCATCTCTCCCTCATGTTTACATTGTCCCACTATACCTTCCTACCCCTCTCTCCATCCCTCCATCTCTCCCTCATGTTTACATTGCCCCACTACCTTCCTACCCCCTCTCTCCATCTCTCCCTCATGTTTACATTGCCCCACTACCTTCCTACCCATCTCTCCATCTCTCCCTCATGTTTACATTGCCCCACTACCTTCCTACCCATCTCTCCATCTCTCCCTCATGTTTACATTGTCCCACTACCTTCCTACCCATCTCTCCATCTCTCCCTCATGTTTACATTGCCCCACTACCTTCCTTCCCCCTCTCTCCATCTCTCCATCTCTCCCTCATGTTTACATTGTCCCACTACCTTCCTTCTCCATCTCTCCCTCATGTTTACATTGCCCCAATACCTTCCTTCCCCCTCTCTCCTTCTCTCCCTCATGTTTACATTGCCCCAATACCTTCCTCCCCCTCTCTCCATCTCTCCCTCATGTTTACATTGTCCCACTACCTTCCTACCCCTCTCTCCATCTCTCCCTCATGTTTACATTGCCCCACTACCTTCCTACCCCTCTCTCCTTCTCTCCCTCATGTTTACATTGCCCCACTACCTTCCTTCCCCCTCTCTCCATCTCTCCCTCATGTTTACATTGTCCCACTATACCTTCCTACCCCTCTCTCCATCTCTCCCTCATGTTTACATTGTCCCACTACCTTCCTACCCCTCTCTCCATCTCTCCATCTCTCCCTCATGTTTACATTGTCCCACTATACCTTCCTACCCCTCTCTCCATCCATCTCTCCCTCATGTTTACATTGTCCCACTACCTTCCTACCCCTCTCTCCATCTCTCCATCTCTCCCTCATGTTTACATTGTCCCACTACCTTCCTACCCCTCTCTCCATCTCTCCCTCATGTTTACATTGTCCCACTACCTTCCTACCCCTCTCTCCATCTCTTCCTCATGTTTACATTGTCCCACTATACCTTCCTACCCCTCTCTCCATCTCTCCCTCATGTTTACATTGTCCCACTATACCTTCCTACCCCTCTCTCCATCTCTCCATCTCTCCCTCATGTTTACATTGCCCCAATACCTTCCTTCCCCCTCTCTCCATCTCTCCCTCATGTTTACATTGTCCCACTACCTTCCTACCCCTCTCTCCATCTCTCCCTCATGTTTACATTGCCCCACTACCTTCCTACCCCTCTCTCCTTCTCTCCCTCATGTTTACATTGCCCCACTACCTTCCTTCCCCCTCTCTCCATCTCTCCCTCATGTTTACATTGTCCCACTATACCTTCCTACCCCTCTCTCCATCTCTCCCTCATGTTTACATTGTCCCACTACCTTCCTACCCCTCTCTCCATCTCTCCCTCATGTTTACATTGTCCCACTATACCTTCCTACCCCTCTCTCCATCTCTCCCTCATGTTTACATTGTCCCACTACCTTCCTACCCCTCTCTCCATCTCTCCATCTCTCCCTCATGTTTACATTGTCCCACTATACCTTCCTACCCCTCTCTCCATCTCTCCCTCATGTTTACATTGTCCCACTATACCTTCCTACCCCTCTCTCCATCTCTCCATCTCTCCCTCATGTTTACATTGCCCCAATACCTTCCTTCCCCCTCTCTCCATCTCTCCCTCATGTTTACATTGTCCCACTACCTTCCTACCCCTCTCTCCATCTCTCCCTCATGTTTACATTGCCCCACTACCTTCCTACCCCTCTCTCCTTCTCTCCCTCATGTTTACATTGCCCCACTACCTTCCTTCCCCCTCTCTCCATCTCTCCCTCATGTTTACATTGTCCCACTATACCTTCCTACCCCTCTCTCCATCTCTCCCTCATGTTTACATTGTCCCACTACCTTCCTACCCCTCTCTCCATCTCTCCATCTCTCCCTCATGTTTACATTGTCCCACTATACCTTCCTACCCCTCTCTCCATCTCTCCCTCATGTTTACATTGTCCCACTACCTTCCTACCCCTCTCTCCATCTCTCCATCTCTCCCTCATGTTTACATTGTCCCACTACCTTCCTACCCCTCTCTCCATCTCTCCATCTCTCCCTCATGTTTACATTGTCCCACTACCTTCCTACCCCTCTCTCCATCTCTTCCTCATGTTTACATTGTCCCACTATACCTTCCTACCCCTCTCTCCATCTCTCCCTCATGTTTACATTGTCCCACTATACCTTCCTACCCCTCTCTCCATCTCTCCATCTCTCCCTCATGTTTACATTGCCCCAATACCTTCCTTCCCCCTCTCTCCATCTCTCCCTCATGTTTACATTGTCCCACTACCTTCCTACCCCTCTCTCCATCTCTCCATCTCTCCCTCATGTTTACATTGTCCCACTATACCTTCCTACCCCTCTCTCCATCTCTCCCTCATGTTTACATTGTCCCACTACCTTCCTACCCCTCTCTCCATCTCTCCATCTCTCCCTCATGTTTACATTGTCCCACTACCTTCCTACCCCTCTCTCCATCTCTCCATCTCTCCCTCATGTTTACATTGTCCCACTACCTTCCTACCCCTCTCTCCATCTCTCCCTCATGTTTACATTGCCCCACTACCTTCCTACCCCTCTCTCCTTCTCTCCCTCATGTTTACATTGCCCCACTACCTTCCTTCCCCCTCTCTCCATCTCTCCCTCATGTTTACATTGTCCCACTATACCTTCCTACCCCTCTCTCCATCTCTCCCTCATGTTTACATTGTCCCACTACCTTCCTACCCCTCTCTCCATCTCTCCCTCATGTTTACATTGTCCCACTACCTTCCTACCCCTCTCTCCATCTCTCCATCTCTCCCTCATGTTTACATTGTCCCACTACCTTCCTACCCCTCTCTCCATCTCTTCCTCATGTTTACATTGTCCCACTATACCTTCCTATCCTTCCTCTGTTTACTCCATCTCTCCCTCATGTTTACATTGTCCCACTATACCTTCCTACCCCTCTCTCCATCTCTCCATCTCTCCCTCATGTTTACATTGCCCCAATACCTTCCTTCCCCCTCTCTCCATCTCTCCCTCATGTTTACATTGTCCCACTACCTTCCTACCCCTCTCTCCATCTCTCCATCTCTCCCTCATGTTTACATTGTCCCACTATACCTTCCTACCCCTCTCTCCATCTCTCCCTCATGTTTACATTGTCCCACTACCTTCCTACCCCTCTCTCCATCTCTCCCTCATGTTTACATTGTCCCACTACCTTCCTACCCCTCTCTCCATCTCTCCATCTCTCCCTCATGTTTACATTGTCCCACTACCTTCCTACCCCTCTCTCCATCTCTCCCTCATGTTTACATTGCCCCACTACCTTCCTACCCCTCTCTCCTTCTCTCCCTCATGTTTACATTGCCCCACTACCTTCCTTCCCCCTCTCTCCATCTCTCCCTCATGTTTACATTGTCCCACTATACCTTCCTACCCCTCTCTCCATCTCTCCCTCATGTTTACATTGTCCCACTACCTTCCTACCCCTCTCTCCATCTCTCCCTCATGTTTACATTGTCCCACTATACCTTCCTACCCCTCTCTCCATCTCTCCCTCATGTTTACATTGCCCCAATACCTTCCTACCCCTCTCTCCATCTCACCCTCATGTTTACATTGCCCCACTACCTTCCTTCCTCCTCTCTCCATCTCTCCCTCATGTTTACATTGCCCCACTACCTTCCTTCCCCCTCTCTCCATCTCTCCATCTCTCCCTCATGTTTACATTTCCCCACTACCTTCCTTCCCCCTCTCCATCTCTCCCTCATGTTTACATTGCCCCACTACCTTCCTTCCCCCTCTCTCCATCTCTCCCTCATGTTTACATTGTCCCACTACCTTCCTTCTCCATCTCTCCCTCATGTTTACATTGCCCCAATACCTTCCTTCCCCCTCTCTCCTTCTCTCCCTCATGTTTACATTGCCCCAATACCTTCCTTCCCCCTCTCTCCTTCTCTCCCTCATGTTTACATTGCCCCAATACCTTCCTCCCCCCTCTCTCCATCTCTCCCTCATGTTTACATTGTCCCACTACCTTCCTACCCCTCTCTCCATCTCTCCCTCATGTTTACATTGTCCCACTACCTTCCTACCCCTCTCTCCTTCTCTCCCTCATGTTTACATTGTCCCACTACCTTCCTTCCCCTCTCTCCATCTCTCCCTCATGTTTACATTGTCCCACTATACCTTCCTACCCCTCTCTCCATCTCTCCCTCATGTTTACATTGTCCCACTACCTTCCTACCCCTCTCTCCATCTCTCCCTCATGTTTACATTGTCCCACTATACCTTCCTTCCCCCTCTCTCCATCTCTCCCTCATGTTTACATTGTCCCACTACCTTCCTACCCCTCTCTCCATCTCTCCCTCATGTTTACATTGTCCCACTACCTTCCTACCCCTCTCTCCATCTCTCCATCTCTCCCCATCTCATGTTTACATTGTCCCACTACCTTCCTACCCCTCTCTCCATCTCTCCATCTCTCCCTCATGTTTACATTGTCCCACTACCTTCCTACCCCTCTCTCCATCTCTTCCTCATGTTTACATTGTCCCACTATACCTTCCTACCCCTCTCTCCATCTCTCCCTCATGTTTACATTGTCCCAATACCTTCCTTCCCCCTCTCTCCATCTCTCCCTCATGTTTACATTGTCCCACTACCTTCCTTCCTCCTCTCTCTCCATCTCTCCCTCATGTTTACATTGTCCCACTACCTTCCTACCCCTCTCTCCTTCTCTCCCTCATGTTTACATTGCCCCACTACCTTCCTTCCCCCCACTATCTCTCCATCTCTCCCTCATGTTTACATTGTCCCACTATACCTTCCTACCCCTCTCTCCATCTCTCCCTCATGTTTACATTGTCCCAATACCTTCCTACCCCTCTCTCCATCTCTCCCTCATGTTTACATTGTCCCACTATACCTTCCTACCCCTCTCTCCATCTCTCCTTCTCTCCCTCATGTTTACATTGTCCCACTATACCTTCCCACCCCTCTCTCCATCTCTCCCTCATGTTTACATTGTCCCACTACCTTCCTACCCCTCTCTCCATCTCTCCATCTCTTCCTCATGTTTACATTGTCCCACTACCTTCCTACCCCTCTCTCCATCTCTCCATCTCTCCCTCATGTTTACATTGTCCCACTATACCTTCCTACCCCTCTCTCCATCTCTCCATCTCTCCCTCATGTTTACATTGTCCCACTACCTTCCTACCCCTCTCTCCATCTCTCCCTCATGTTTACATTGTCCCACTACCTTCCTACCCCTCTCTCCATCTCTCCATCTCTCCCTCATGTTTACATTGTCCCACTACCTTCCTACCCCTCTCTCCATCTCTCCATCTCTCCCTCATGTTTACATTGTCCCACTACCTTCCTACCCCTCTCTCCATCTCTCCATCTCTCCCTCATGTTTACATTGTCCCACTACCTTCCTTCCCCCTCTCTCCATCTCTCCATCTCTCCCTCATGTTTACATTTCCCCACTACCTTCCTTCCCCCTCTCCATCTCTCCCTCATGTTTACATTGCCCCACTACCTTCCTTCCCCCTCTCTCCATCTCTCCATCTCTCCCTCATGTTTACATTGTCCCACTACCTTCCTTCTCCATCTCTCCCTCATGTTTACATTGCCCCAATACCTTCCTTCCCCCTCTCTCCTTCTCTCCCTCATGTTTACATTGCCCCAATACCTTCCTTCCCCCTCTCTCCTTCTCTCCCTCATGTTTACATTGCCCCAATACCTTCCTCCCCCTCTCTCCATCTCTCCCTCATGTTTACATTGTCCCACTACCTTCCTACCCCTCTCTCCATCTCTCCCTCATGTTTACATTGTCCCACTACCCCTCTCTCCATCTCTCCATCATGTTTACATTGTCCCACTACCTTCCTACCCCTCTCTCCATCTCTTCCTCATGTTTACATTGTCCCACTATACCTTCCTACCCCTCTCTCCATCTCTCCCTCATGTTTACATTGTCCCACTATACCTTCCTACCCCTCTCTCCATCTCTCCATCTCTCCCTCATGTTTACATTGCCCCAATACCTTCCTTCCCCCTCTCTCCATCTCTCCCTCATGTTTACATTGTCCCACTACCTTCCTACCCCTCTCTCCATCTCTCCCTCATGTTTACATTGCCCCACTACCTTCCTACCCCTCTCTCCTTCTCTCCCTCATGTTTACATTGCCCCACTACCTTCCTTCCCCCTCTCTCCATCTCTCCCTCATGTTTACATTGTCCCACTATACCTTCCTACCCCTCTCTCCATCTCTCCCTCATGTTTACATTGTCCCACTACCTTCCTACCCCTCTCTCTCCATCTCTCCATCTCTCCCTCATGTTTACATTGTCCCACTACCTTCCTACCCCTCTCTCCATCTCTCCATCTCTCCCTCATGTTTACATTGTCCCACTACCTTCCTACCCCTCTCTCCATCTCTTCCTCATGTTTACATTGTCCCACTATACCTTCCTACCCCTCTCTCCATCTCTCCCTCATGTTTACATTGTCCCACTATACCTTCCTACCCCTCTCTCCATCCTCCATCTCTCCCTCATGTTTACATTGCCCCAATACCTTCCTTCCCCCTCTCTCCATCTCTCCCTCATGTTTACATTGTCCCACTACCCTCCTCTCTCCATCTCCCCTCATGTTTACATTGCTCCATCTCCTTCTCCCTCATGTTTACATTGCCCCACTACCTTCCTTCCCCTCTCTCCATCTCTCCCTCATGTTTACATTGTCCCACTACCTTCCTTCCCCTCTCTCCATCTCTCCCTCATGTTTACATTGTCCCACTATACCTTCCTACCCCTCTCTCCATCTCTCCCTCATGTTTACATTGTCCCAATACCTTCCTACCCCTCTCTCCATCTCTCCCTCATGTTTACATTGTCCCACTACCTTCCTACCCCTCTCTCCATCTCTCCATCATGTTTACATTGTCCCACTACCTTCCTACCCCTCTCTCCATCTCTTCCTCATGTTTACATTGTCCCACTATACCTTCCTACCCCTCTCTCCATCTCTCCCTCATGTTTACATTGTCCCACTATACCTTCCTACCCCTCTCTCCATCTCTCCATCTCTCCCTCATGTTTACATTGCCCCAATACCTTCCTTCCCCCTCTCTCCATCTCTCCCTCATGTTTACATTGTCCCACTACCTTCCTACCCCTCTCTCCATCTCTCCCTCATGTTTACATTGCCCCACTACCTTCCTACCCCTCTCTCCTTCTCTCCCTCATGTTTACATTGCCCCACTACCTTCCTTCCCCCTCTCTCCATCTCTCCCTCATGTTTACATTGTCCCACTATACCTTCCTACCCCTCTCTCCATCTCTCCCTCATGTTTACATTGTCCCACTACCTTCCTACCCCTCTCTCCATCTCTCCATCTCTCCCTCATGTTTACATTGTCCCACTATACCTTCCTACCCCTCTCTCCATCTCTCCCTCATGTTTACATTGTCCCACTACCTTCCTACCCCTCTCTCCATCTCTCCATCTCTCCCTCATGTTTACATTGTCCCACTACCTTCCTACCCCTCTCTCCATCTCTCCATCTCTCCCTCATGTTTACATTGTCCCACTACCTTCCTACCCCTCTCTCCATCTCTTCCTCATGTTTACATTGTCCCACTATACCTTCCTACCCCTCTCTCCATCTCTCCCTCATGTTTACATTGTCCCACTATACCTTCCTACCCCTCTCTCCATCTCTCCATCTCTCCCTCATGTTTACATTGTCCCAATACCTTCCTTCCCCTCTCTCTCCATCTCTCCCTCATGTTTACATTGCCCCACTACCTTCCTACCCCTCTCTCCTTCTCTCCCTCATGTTTACATTGCCCCACTACCTTCCTTCCCCCTCTCTCCATCTCTCCCTCATGTTTACATTGTCCCACTATACCTTCCTACCCCTCTCTCCATCTCTCCCTCATGTTTACATTGTCCCAATACCTTCCTACCCCTCTCTCCATCTCTCCCTCATGTTTACATTGTCCCACTATACCTTCCTACCCCTCTCTCCATCTCTCCCTCATGTTTACATTGTCCCACTACCTTCCTACCCCTCTCTCCATCTCTCCATCTCTTCCTCATGTTTACATTGTCCCACTACCTTCCTACCCCTCTCTCCATCTCTCCATCTCTCCCTCATGTTTACATTGTCCCACTATACCTTCCTACCCCTCTCTCCATCTCTCCATCTCTCCCTCATGTTTACATTGTCCCACTACCTTCCTACCCCTCTCTCCATCTCTCCCTCATGTTTACATTGTCCCACTACCTTCCTACCCCTCTCTCCATCTCTCCCTCATGTTTACATTGTCCCACTACCTTCCTACCCCTCTCTCCATCTCTCCATCTCTCCCTCATGTTTACATTGTCCCACTACCTTCCTACCCCTCTCTCCATCTCTCCATCTCTCCCTCATGTTTACATTGTCCCACTACCTTCCTACCCCTCTCTCCATCTCTCCATCTCTCCCTCATGTTTACATTGTCCCACTATACCTTCCTACCCCTCTCTCCATCTCTCCTTCTCTCCCTCATGTTTACATTGTCCCACTATACCTTCCTACCCCTCTCTCCATCTCTCCCTCATGTTTACATTGTCCCACTATACCTTCCTACCCCTCTCTCCATCTCTCCATCTCTCCCTCATGTTTACATTGTCCCACTACCTTCCTACCCCTCTCTCCATCTCTCCCTCATGTTTACATTGTCCCACTACCTTCCTACCCCTCTCTCCATCTCTCCATCTCTCCCTCATGTTTACATTGTCCCACTATACCTTCCTACCCCTCTCTCCATCTCTCCTTCTCTCCCTCATGTTTACATTGTCCCACTATACCTTCCTACCCCTCTCTCCATCTCTCCATCTCTCCCTCATGTTTACATTGTCCCACTATACCTTCCTACCCCTCTCTCCATCTCTCCCTCATGTTTACATTGTCCCACTACCTTCCTACCCCTCTCTCCATCTCTCCTTCTCTCCCTCATGTTTACATTGTCCCACTATACCTTCCTACCCCTCTCTCCATCTCTCCCTCATGTTTACATTGTCCCACTACCTTCCTACCCCTCTCTCCATCTCTCCATCTCTCCCTCATGTTTACATTGTCCCACTACCTTCCTACCCCTCTCTCCATCTCTCCCTCATGTTTACATTGTCCCACTACCTTCCTACCCCCTCTCTCCTTCTCTCCCTCATGTTTACATTGCCCCAATACCTTCCTACCCCTCTCTCCATCTCACCCTCATGTTTACATTGCCCCACTACCTTCCTTCCCCCTCTGTCCATCTCTCCCTCATGTTTACATTGCCCCACTACCTTCCTTCCCCCTCTCTCCATCTCTCCATCTCTCCCTCATGTTTACATTTCCCCACTACCTTCCTTCCCCCTCTCCATCTCTCCCTCATGTTTACATTGCCCCACTACCTTCCTTCCCCCTCTCTCCATCTCTCCATCTCTCCCTCATGTTTACATTGTCCCACTACCTTCCTTCTCCATCTCTCCCTCATGTTTACATTGCCCCAATACCTTCCTTCCCCCTCTCTCCTTCTCTCCCTCATGTTTACATTGCCCCAATACCTTCCTCCCCCTCTCTCCATCTCTCCCTCATGTTTACATTGTCCCACTACCTTCCTACCCCTCTCTCCATCTCTCCCTCATGTTTACATTGTCCCACTACCTTCCTACCCCTCTCTCCATCTCTCCATCTCTCCCTCATGTTTACATTGTCCCACTACCTTCCTACCCCTCTCTCCATCTCTTCCTCATGTTTACATTGTCCCACTATACCTTCCTACCCCTCTCTCCATCTCTCCCTCATGTTTACATTGTCCCACTATACCTTCCTACCCCTCTCTCCATCTCTCCATCTCTCCCTCATGTTTACATTGCCCCAATACCTTCCTTCCCCCTCTCTCCATCTCTCCCTCATGTTTACATTGTCCCACTACCTTCCTACCCCTCTCTCCATCTCTCCCTCATGTTTACATTGCCCCACTACCTTCCTACCCCTCTCTCCTTCTCTCCCTCATGTTTACATTGCCCCACTACCTTCCTTCCCCTCTCTCCATCTCTCCTCATGTTTACATTGTCCCACTATACCTTCCTACCCCTCTCTCCATCTCTCCCTCATGTTTACATTGTCCCACTACCTTCCTACCCCTCTCTCCCATCTCTCCATCTCTCCCTCATGTTTACATTGTCCCACTATACCTTCCTACCCCTCTCTCCATCTCTCCCTCATGTTTACATTGTCCCACTACCTTCCTACCCCTCTCTCCATCTCTCCATCTCTCCCTCATGTTTACATTGTCCCACTACCTTCCTACCCCTCTCTCCATCTCTCCCTCATGTTTACATTGTCCCACTACCTTCCTACCCCTCTCTCCATCTCTTCCCTCATGTTTACATTGTCCCACTATACCTTCCTACCCCTCTCTCCATCTCTCCCTCATGTTTACATTGTCCCACTATACCTTCCTACCCCTCTCCCATCTCTCCATCTCTCCCTCATGTTTACATTGCCCCAATACCTTCCTTCCCCTCTCTCCATCTCTCCCTCATGTTTACATTGTCCCACTACCTTCCTACCCCTCTCTCCATCTCTCCCTCATGTTTACATTGCCCCACTACCTTCCTACCCCTCTCTCCTTCTCTCCCTCATGTTTACATTGCCCCACTACCTTCCTTCCCCCTCTCTCCATCTCTCCCTCATGTTTACATTGTCCCACTATACCTTCCTACCCCTCTCTCCATCTCTCCCTCATGTTTACATTGTCCCACTACCTTCCTACCCCTCTCTCCATCTCTCCCTCATGTTTACATTGTCCCACTATACCTTCCTACCCCTCTCTCCATCTCTCCCTCATGTTTACATTGTCCCACTACCTTCCTACCCCTCTCTCCATCTCTCCATCTCTCCCTCATGTTTACATTGTCCCACTACCTTCCTACCCCTCTCTCCATCTCTCCCTCATGTTTACATTGTCCCACTACCTTCCTACCCCTCTCTCCATCTCTCCTTCATGTTTACATTGTCCCACTATACCTTCCTACCCATCTCTCCCTCATGTTTACATTGTCCCACTATACCTTCCTACCCCTCTCTCCATCTCTCCTTCTCTCCCTCATGTTTACATTGTCCCACTATACCTTCCTACCCCTCTCTCCATCTCTCCCTCATGTTTACATTGTCCCACTACCTTCCTACCCCTCTCTCCATCTCTCCATCTCTCCCTCATGTTTACATTGTCCCACTACCTTCCTACCCCTCTCTCCATCTCTCCTTCTCTCCCTCATGTTTACATTGTCCCACTATACCTTCCTACCCCTCTCTCCATCTCTCCCTCATGTTTACATTGTCCCACTACCTTCCTACCCCTCTCTCCATCTCTCCATCTCTCCCTCATGTTTACATTGTCCCACTACCTTCCTACCCCTCTCTCCATCTCTCCTTCATGTTTACATTGTCCCACTATACCTTCCTACCCATCTCTCCCTCATGTTTACATTGTCCCACTATACCTTCCTACCCCTCTCTCCATCTCTCCTTCTCTCCCTCATGTTTACATTGTCCCACTATACCTTCCTACCCCTCTCTCCATCTCTCCCTCATGTTTACATTGTCCCACTACCTTCCTACCCCTCTCTCCATCTCTCCCTCATGTTTACATTGTCCCACTACCTTCCTACCCCTCTCTCCATCTCTCCATCTCTCCCTCATGTTTACATTGTCCCACTATACCTTCCTACCCCTCTCTCCATCTCTCCATCTCTCCCTCATGTTTACATTGTCCCACTATACCTTCCTACCCCTCTCTCCATCTCTCCCTCATGTTTACATTGTCCCACTACCTTCCTACCCCTCTCTCCATCTCTCCCTCATGTTTACATTGTCCCACTATACCTTCCTACCCCTCTCTCCATCTCTCCATCTCTCCCTCATGTTTACATTGTCCCACTATACCTTCCTACCCATCTCTCCATCTCTCCCTCATGTTTACATTGTCCCACTATACCTTCCTACCCCTCTCTCCATCTCTCCCTCATGTTTACATTGTCCCAATACCTTCCTTCCCCCTCTCTCCATCTCTCCCTCATGTTTACATTGCCCCACTACCTTCCTACCCCTCTCTCCATCTCTCCCTCATGTTTACATTGCCCCACTACCTTCCTACCCCTCTCTCCATCTCACCCTCATGTTTACATTGCCCCACTACCTTCCTTCCCCCTCTCTCCATCTCTCCCTCATGTTTACATTGCCCCACTACCTTCCTTCCCCCTCTCTCCTTCTCTCCCTCATGTTTACATTGCCCCACTACCTTCCTTCCCCCTCTCTCCATCTCTCCCTCATGTTTACATTGCCCCACTACCTTCCTTCCCCCTCTCTCCTTCTCTCCCTCATGTTTACATTGCCCCACTACCTTCTATTCCCCCTCTCTCCATCTCTCCCTCATGTTTACATTGCCCCACTACCTTCCTTCCCCCTCTCTCCATCTCTCCCTCATGTTTACATTGCCCCAATACCTTCCTACCCCTCTCTCCATCTCTCCCTCATGTTTACATTGTCCCACTACCTTCCTACCCCCTCTCTCCATCTCTCCCTCATGTTTACATTGCCCCACTACCTTCCTACCCCTCTCTCCTTCTCTCCCTCATGTTTACATTGCCCCACTACCTTCCTTCCCCTCTCTCCTTCTCTCCCTCATGTTTACATTGCCCCACTACCTTCCTTCCCCCTCTCTCCATCTCTCCCTCATGTTTACATTGCCCCACTACCTTCCTTCCCCCTCTCTCCATCTCTCCCTCATGTTTACATTGCCCCAATACCTTCCTACCCCTCTCTCCATCTCTCCCTCATGTTTACATTGTCCCACTACCTTCCTACCCCCTCTCTCCATCTCTCCCTCATGTTTACATTGCCCCACTACCTTCCTACCCCTCTCTCCTTCTCTCCCTCATGTTTACATTGCCCCACTACCTTCCTTCCCCCTCTCTCCATCTCTCCCTCATGTTTACATTGCCCCACTACCTTCCTTCCCCTCTCTCCATCTCTCCCTCTCTCCCTCATGTTTACATTGCCCCACTACCTTCCTTCCCCCTCTCTCCATCTCTCCCTCATGTTTACATTGCCCCACTACCTTCCTTCCCCCTCTCTCCTTCTCTCCCTCATGTTTACATTGCCCCACTACCTTCCTTCCCCCTCTCTCCATCTCTCCCTCATGTTTACATTGCCCCACTACCTTCCTTCCCCCTCTCTCCATCTCTCCTCATGTTTACATTGCCCCACTACCTTCCTTCCCCCTCTCTCCATCTCTCCCTCATGTTTACATTGCCCCACTTTTTACTTTTTCTCTCCATCTCCCCTCCTCTTGCTCTCTTTCCTCCCTCCCTCAAAACGTCCATCTCTCCCCACTTTCCCCTCTTCCGTACTCTCTGCTATGTTTATATCCTCCCCTCTCACTGACTGGTGTTATAGGGTGACATCTCCTTGCCCAAATGGCACCCCACAGACACAGACACAGAGAGAGAGAGAGGGCCCTGCTCTGGGTCACAATACTTTTATCCAGAGCCATTTTTAGCATCAGTCTGCTCTATGTGATTACGCAACAACACGCGGGTGGGCCGATACACACAGTCCCCAGACACAGTTTAACACGCACACTAGGGATGTGCATTTTTCTCTTTCAAGATGATTGGTTAAATATCTAGATACATGCTCTCCAATATGATACAGTAACAACACGTTTTAGTTTGATTAAAGAACGATGCGATATGAATTTATGCACTGACATTTTGTTGCATAAACACATTCATTTTCCATTCCAAATTAAAATCTGCTGCAGATTGAGCTCATGAGCTGGGCCTCTCTGAGCTGGGCCTCTCTGAGCTGGGCCTCTCTGAGCTGGGCCTCTCTGTCTCTGAGCTGGGCCTCTCTGTCTCTGAGCTGGGCCTCTCTGAGCTGGGCCTCTCTGAGCTGGGCCTCTCTGAGCTGGGCCTCTCTGAGCGTGTGTGTGTGTGTGTTTGTGTGTGTGTGTGTGTGTGTGTGTGTGTGTGTGTCTGATCTGAGCCATAAGGGACGAGGCATCTACTACCACTTTTGGTTCTGACATCACCATCACCCACTAATGAATGACATAGGTTGTCATTCAGCTAATAAAGGCTAATATCACGCCATTTTAGCATTTGAATGCCAAAGGTGCCGCCCAGATGTGCAACATCAGGAACATGCCCAGTTTGACTAGGCTACTGATATTCCCTAGGGTTGTTGGGCATGCAGAATGACTTGTACATCAATGACTGTCAGCACCATTACATGCTTAGTTTGATCCTGAAGGAGAGGACACAGTTGTCACAAGTTGAGGTATTTTCGTAAAGTAGAAAGAAAGTGTTTGGAGATGTGAACCTGCGATTGTTAAGGTTTGGATTGGTTTTGGGTCCCGGGACCGACACAGTTATATCTTTAACATTTGAATTGGGGACCGATACGTATCGGTGAATCAGTACATCCCTAATACACACACACACAGTGGTTGTTGTTTTAGGATTATTTGGGATTATGATGGGGAGAACAGTGAGCAAGTGAGGACTAGGCTAGGGAGGGAGGGAGGGAGGGAGGGAGGGAGGGAGGGAGGGAAAGAAAGACCTGACCACCGACTGACCCAAACTTAAGGAAAGCTTTGACGATGTACAGACTCAGTGAACATAGCCTTGCTATTGAGAAAGGCCACCGTAGGCAGACATGGCTCTCAAGAGAAGACAGGCTATGTGCTCACTGCCTACATCACGACAACACTGTATATATTCATCATATTACTTTTGAATTGTCTTTATTCTTTTGAAACTTCTGTATGTTAAATGTTTACTGTTAATTTTGATTGTTTATTTCACTTTTGTATATTAACTACTTCACTTGCTTTGGCAATGTTAACATATGTTTCCCATGCCAATAAAGCCCTTAAATGAAATAGAATTGAGAGATGGAGGGAGGGATGAGAGAGGGAGAGATGGAGAGTGAGGGGTATGTAATCTATGTAGAGAGAGAAGAGTGCTAGCAGTAGCAGCTCTGGGAGCAGTGCAGTCAGGACAGTAACCCCCCCCCCTGCACCTGCCTGTCTACACACTGGGGCCATTGTGCTCCAGTCACACACACACTCTCGCTAGTGTTAGTGAGGTCACCTGACTTAGCCTAGGTGTTTAGATGGTGTGTGTGAGCAGCCCCTGGCTCACCTAACCTGGCCATGGAATAGTTCTAGTAAGGTGTGTGTGTGTGTGTGTCTGTCTTTGTGTGTGTCTTTGTGTCTGGGCTCTGGCTGGGAGAGAGGTGGAGAAAGAGGGGAGGTGGCGTGTGTGTGCGTGTGTGTGTGTATGCTTTGTTGCTGGCAACAACAGTGCACTGTGGCAAGCCATTGAGTCACAGCATTGGTGGCGTGGATTTCTGTGTTCCAATGCAGGTGTGTGTGGGCTCCCTGTGCGTGGTGTTGTCTGTTGTTCTGTCTGCTTGTGTGTGTGTACCAGTTGTGTCCCTGGTGTGTGGGTGTATGTCTTCGTGTGTGTCAGTCTTTCTCTGCACTGTGTGTGTGGCTGCAGGCAAGGAGGGGAGAGAAGTGTGTGGGACTGTGAGTTGCTTCAGAATTCTCTCGTTCCTCTGGCTTGTGTGTGTTTGTGGGTGAAAGATATCTGCCTGATTTGCTGGTATCAATCGGTGTACAGGGATGTTGTAGTGTTGTTGGAGGTTAGGACTAGTAACAGGGATGTTGTAGTGGAGGTTAGGACTAGTAACAGGGATGTTGTAGTGTTGGTGGAGGTTAGGAGTAGTATCAGGGATGTTGTAGTGTTGGTGGAAGTTAGGAGTAGTAACAGGGATGTTGTAGTGTTGGTGGAGGTTAGGACTAGCAACAGGGATGTTGTAGTGTTGTTGGAGGTTAGGACTAGTAACAGGGATGTTGTAGTGGAGGTTAGGACTAGTAACAGGGATGTTGTAGTGGAGGTTAGGACTAGCAACAGGGATGTTGTAGTGTTGGTGGAGGATAGGAGTAGTATCAGGGATGTTGTAGTGTTGGTGGAGGTTAGGACTAGTAACAGGGATGTTGTAGTGGAGGTGTAGGTTAGGACTAGCAACAGGGATGTTGTAGTGGTGGTGTAGGTTAGGAGTAGTAACAGGGATGTTGTAGTGTTGGTGGAGGTTAGGAGTAGTAACAGGGATGTTGTAGTGTTGGTGGAGGTTAGGACTAGCAACAGGGATGTTGTAGTGTTGGTCAGGACTAGTAACAGGGATGTTGTAGTGTTGTTGGAGGTTAGGACTAGCAACAGGGATGTTGTAGTGTTGTAGTGGAGGTTAGGACTAGTAACAGGGATGTTGTAGTGGAGGTTAGGACTAGTAACAGGGATGTTGTAGTGGAGGTTAGGACTAGCAACAGGGATGTTGTAGTGTTGGTGGAGGTTAGGTCTAGTAACAGGGATGTTGTAGTGTTGGTGGAGGTTAGGACTAGTAACAGGGATGTTGTAGTGGAGGTTAGGACTAGTAACAGGGATGTTGTAGTGGAGGTTAGGACTAGTAACAGGGATGTTGTAGTGTTGTTGGAGGTTAGGACTAGTAACAGGGATGTTGTAGTGGAGGTTAGGACTAGTAACAGGGATGTTGTAGTGGAGGTTAGGACTAGTAACAGGGATGTTGTAGTGTTGGTGGAGGTTAGGACTAGTAACAGGGATGTTGTAGTGTTGGTGGAGGTTAGGACTAGTAACAGGGATGTTGTAGTGGAGGTTAGGACTAGTAACAGGGATGTTGTTGGAGGTTAGGACTAGTAACAGGGATGTTGTTTAGGACTAGTAACAGGGATGTTGTAGTTAACAGGTGGAGGTTAGGACTAGTAACAGGGATGTTGTAGTGTTTTTGGAGGTTAGGACTAGTAACAGGGATGTTGTAGTGTTGGTGGAGGTTAGGACTAGTAACAGGGATGTTGTAGTGGAGGTGGAGGTTAGGACTAGTAACAGGGATGTTGTAGTGTTGGTGGAGGTTAGGACTAGTAACAGGGATGTTGTAGTGTTGGTCAGGACTAGTAACAGGGATGTTGTAGTGTTGGTGGAGGTCAGGACTAGTAACAGGGATGTTGTAGTGTTGGTGGAGGTTAGGACTAGTAACAGGGATGTTGTAGTGGAGGTTAGGACTAGTAACAGGGATGTTGTAGTGTTGGTGGAGGTTAGGAGTAGTATCAGGGATGTTGTAGTGTTGGTGGAAGTTAGGAGTAGTAACAGGGATGTTGTAGTGTTGGTGCAGGTTAGGACTAGCAACAGGGATGTTGTAGTGTTGTTGGAGGTTAGGACTAGTAACAGGGATGTTGTAGTGGAGGTTAGGACTAGTAACAGGGATGTTGTAGTGGAGGTTAGGACTAGTAACAGGGATGTTGTAGTGTTGGTGGAGGTTAGGACTAGTAACAGGGATGTTGTAGTGTTGGTGGAGGTTAGGACTAGTAACAGGGATGTTGTAGTGTTGGTGGAGGTTAGGACTAGTAACAGGGATGTTGTAGTGGTGGTGGAGGTTAGGACTAGTAACAGGGATGTTGTAGTGTTGAGGTTAGGACTAGTAACAGGGATGTTGTAGTGTTGGTGGAGGTTAGGACTAGCAACAGGGATGTTGTAGTGTTGGTGGAGTTAGGACTAGTAACAGGGATGTTGTAGTGTTGTTGGAGGTTAGGACTAGCAACAGGGATGTTGTAGTGTTGTAGTGGAGGTTAGGACTAGTAACAGGGATGTTGTAGTGGAGGTTAGGACTAGTAACAGGGATGTTGTAGTGGAGGTTAGGACTAGCAACAGGGATGTTGTAGTGTTGGTGGAGGTTAGGACTAGTAACAGGGATGTTGTAGTGGAGGTTAGGACTAGTAACAGGGATGTTGTAGTGGAGGTTAGTTGGACTAGCAACAGGGATGTTGTAGTGGTGGTGTAGGTTAGGAGTAGTAACAGGGATGTTGTAGTGGAGGTTAGGACTAGTAACAGGGATGTTGTAGTGGAGGTTAGGACTAGCAACAGGGATGTTGTAGTGTTGGTCAGGACTAGTAACAGGGATGTTGTAGTGTTGTTGGAGGTTAGGACTAGCAACAGGGATGTTGTAGTGTTGTAGTGGAGGTTAGGACTAGTAACAGGGATGTTGTAGTGGAGGTTAGGACTAGTAACAGGGATGTTGTAGTGGAGGTTAGGACTAGTAACAGGGATGTTGTAGTGTTGTTGGAGGTTAGGACTAGTAACAGGGATGTTGTAGTGGAGGTTAGGACTAGTAACAGGGATGTTGTAGTGTTGGTGGAGGTTAGGACTAGTAACAGGGATGTTGTAGTGGAGGTTAGGACTAGTAACAGGGATGTTGTAGTGGAGGTTAGGACTAGTAACAGGGATGTTGTAGTGTTGTTGGAGGTTAGGACTAGTAACAGGGATGTTGTAGTGGAGGTTAGGACTAGTAACAGGGATGTTGTAGTGGAGGTTAGGACTAGCAACAGGGATGTTGTAGTGTTGGTGGAGGTTAGGTCTAGTAACAGGGATGTTGTAGTGTTGGTGGAGGTTAGGACTAGTAACAGGGATGTTGTAGTGGAGGTTAGGACTAGTAACAGGGATGTTGTAGTGGAGGTTAGGACTAGTAACAGGGATGTTGTAGTGGAGGTTAGGACTAGTAACAGGGATGTTGTAGTGGAGGTGGAGGTTAGGACTAGTAACAGGGATGTTGTAGTGTTGGTGGAGGTTAGGACTAGTAACAGGGATGTTGTAGTGGAGGTGGAGGTTAGGACTAGTAACAGGGATGTTGTAGTGTTGGTGGAGGTTAGGACTAGTAACAGGGATGTTGTAGTGTTGTTGGAGGTTAGGACTAGTAACAGGGATGTTGTAGTGGAGGTTAGGACTAGTAACAGGGATGTTGTAGTGGAGGTTAGGACTAGTAACAGGGATGTTGTAGTGGAGGTGGAGGTTAGGACTAGTAACAGGGATGTTGTAGTGTTTTTGGAGGTTAGGACTAGTAACAGGGATGTTGTAGTGGAGGTTAGGACTAGTAACAGGGATGTTGTAGTGGAGGTTAGGACTAGTAACAGGGATGTTGTAGTGTTGGTGGAGGTTAGGACTAGTAACAGGGATGTTGTAGTGTTGGTGGAGGTTAGGACTAGTAACAGGGATGTTGTAGTGGAGGTGGAGGTTAGGACTAGTAACAGGGATGTTGTAGTGTTGGTGGAGGTTAGGACTAGTAACAGGGATGTTGTAGTGTTGGTCAGGACTAGTAACAGGGATGTTGTAGTGTTGGTGGAGGTCAGGACTAGTAACAGGGATGTTGTAGTGTTGGTGGAGGTTAGGACTAGTAACAGGGATGTTGTAGTGTTGGTCAGGACTAGTAACAGGGATGTTGTAGTGTTGGTCAGGACTAGCAACAGGGATGTTGTAGTGTTGGTGGAGGTCAGGACTAGTAACAGGGATGTTGTAGTGTTGGTGGAGGTTAGGACTAGTAACAGGGATGTTGTAGTGTTGGTCAGGACTAGTAACAGGGATGTTGTAGTGTTTGTGGAGGTCAGGACTAGTAACAGGGATGTTGTAGTGTTGTTGAAGGTCAGGACTAGTAACAGGATTTCTGAGCCATGCTGGTGTTTATGTTGTCTCTATGGAAGTGCTGCCCTGGAAGAGCAAGGTAGTCATCCAGTGTTGTCGACCCAGCCGTGCATTTCTCTCTGTCATTTTCTGTCTCTTTCTGTCTCTCTCTTTGTGGCTCTCTTTCTCTCTCTCCATCTTTCCCTCTGTGTGTTAGTGGTTACATCACTCGCCCTCTCTATCTCTCTCTCTGCCTCTTGCATAACCGCCAGATTTATTTGCTCCAGCTGAGGACTAATCTCCCCCGTGAGACAGACAGAAGGAACAAGGGAGAGGAGGAGAGCAGGACAAGCCAACCTTTCTAACCTGACTGGACGCTCTGCCTGGTTAATTCAATCAGTCCACCAATTAATGGGCTTTAGAGCAGAGCCCTGTTTACAACCACCGTGACCTGTATGTTTATGTAGCAGTGTTTTTAATCTTCAAAACCCCACAATCTCCCCCAACTGTAGCTGAGTTGACGCGTAGTTTCCCCTCGTCTGTCTGTCTGTCTCTGTCTGTCTCTGTCTGTCTCTGTCTGTCTGTCTGTCTGTCTGTCTGTCTGTCTGTCTGTCTGTCTGTCTGTCTGTCTGTCTGTCTGTCTGTCTGTCTCTGTCGAGCAGGCGCATGGTACTCCCCATGGTAGCCCAGTCATACTGAAGGATAAACAGTGATTATCTGGGCTGTCTGGAGAGAGAGATGTATCACTCTCAGACAGACCACACATACATGTGAGGGACACTAGCCAAGACAACGCTCTAGCTACAGTCAGAGGAGAATAACACATAAACAAAGACACACACAGAATCACATTCAGTCAAGCTTGAATTGTCCTGCGTCTCATACACGCGTATACACAGATACACACACACACACACACACAATGCCGCCGGCAGTGAGGCGAGTGTGAGGCGTCTGTGAGGTAAGAAAGATCAAAGCTACTTAATCAGCTTTAGCAGACACATTTAGAGAGCGAGAGAGATGTGGGAAAAGAAAGAATGGGGAGAGCGAAGGATGGCAGAGAACAGAGGGTAGAGGAAAGTGGTGACAGGCGGTGACACTGCGCGTGTCCTCCTTCCCTGTTTAAGATGGGATAATCACACACACACACACACACACACACACACACACACACACACACACACACACACACACACACAAGCTGTGCTCTGTCCTCCATGTCCCCCTCACAGCCCACTGTGACATGCTGTTGCCAATGCCATGATAGTGTGTGTGTAGTGTCTTTGTCTTTTCTTTTCCTATATACCTATTCCATATCTTTCTTTCCCCCTCTTTTTGTTAACCCTTTCTTTGCTTACCCTTTATCCTCCCTCTCTTCCCTCTCTCGCCCACTACGTCTCTCTTACAGGAATTGTTAGCAGATGTGGACAGAGCTTTTTCCTTCATCTAAAATGATCCCCAATAAAAGAATGTCAGGAAAAGAGGGAGGGAAAGAAGTATTGATGGAGAAGCAGAAAGGAATGGGGAAGGAATAGGTTGATGGTCTCGGTGAAGTAAGGGTGTATTTTTGGGTCCTCTCACACCATGCTGACGCAGTCAAGCCGTCGGGGGCACAAACAAAGTTGTCGGAGAGGAACAGCGTCCCGGTGTCTGAGTAGCATGTGATGCTAACCTGTCCTGCTGTTGTTGAAAAGGCCTGGATTAGGATTAGTTGTAAGTGAATAAAGATGAGGAGTTGGGACTATAGAAAGGTCTTCATCCACCTCAGCAGTTACATAATTAGGACTCTATAAAATCAGGTATATTTTTGATCTGAACTGTTTAGTTTTTCCCCAAATCCTGTTTTTTTCCATTGACTTTTTCCAGGTTTCTGTTTCCCCCAACTTTTTTCAGGTTTTCACTCTCTAAAGTCAACAACAATACTCAAACCACATCAGGAGACCACTCTCTAAAGTCAACAACAATACTCAAACCACATCAGGAGACCACTCTCTAAAGTCAACAACAATACTCAAACCACATCAGGAGACCACTCTCTAAAGTCAACAACAATACTCAAACCACATCAGGTTTTCACTCTCTAAAGTCAACAACAATACTCAAACCACATCAGGAGACCACTCTCTAAAGTCAACAACAATACTCAAACCACATCAGGAGACCACTCTCTAAAGTCAACAACAATACTCAAACCACATCAGGAGACCACTCTCTAAAGTCAACAACAATACTTAAACCACATCAGGAGACCACTCTCTAAAGTCAACAACAATACTCAAACCACATCAGGAGACCACTCTCTAAAGTCAACAACAATACTTAAACCACATCAGGAGACCACTCTCTAAAGTCAACAACAATACTTAAACCACATCAGGAGACCACTCTCTAAAGTCAACAACAATACTTAAACCACATCAGGAGACCACTCTCTAAAGTCAACAACAATACTCAAACCACATCAGGAGACCACTCTCTAAAGTCAACAACAATACTTAAACCACATCAGGAGACCACTCTCTAAAGTCAACAACAATACTCAAACCACATCAGGAGATCACTTTTGAGGTCGGTGGATTTTGTTGTTGTTGAAATGTACATTTCTGGGTGTAGTTAACTTTTAATTCCAGTGTGTAGTTAGCAAGAGGCTGTTGTTTAGAAGTGTTTATGTAGCTGATGGAAGAATTAACTAAACAAATACCAACTGGATTGACACAATAAATCCTGATATCACTCTGCCAGGGAAGCACAGGCTACTTTGTAGTTAACATTTCACAGAGAAGGTTTTTTGGAAAGCCTTTCCATCTACCAGAAGACTTTTCATTAGCATCATCGCTAGCAGCTACACAGTGGTAGACGTACCGCACATACAGACAGCGGGAATTATTCTTGCCTCTTCAGAACGTTGCAGGACAATATGAATCACTGAGGCATTCTGTATGCTAGTCAATACAGTTCAATCAATACACTTTTTAAACATTTTTGAATTCCATTTTAATGTCTGGATGTTATAGGGCCCGACATAATTCACTCAGCCTCTCGTTGGCACCAGTGATGTTTTGTGTGTCTCTCTGTGAGCACGTGTGTGTAATGAGAACAGAGAAGTCCTGTCCTGTATAGTGTAAACAGGTGAGTGAGAGGTGCATGCAGTGGATTCCCCAGTACAGTACAGTACAGGACAGACCAGACAGACAGGCAGCACCACTCAACACACTGGCTGCATAACCTACACGGTGAGACACATTGATCAAACACCATACTGAGGCTGTTAATGACAGAGTATCACCTTAAACAATCAACTGAAGAGTTGCATCGTTTCATTACTTTGTAATTGGGTAATTTGGTTAAGATAAACTCCACAACTCTAACCAGTCCCATGAGAAGTGTGATAGTCTGACCGAGAGGGCAGTTGAGGTGGGGAGCACCGTAGAGCAGTTGAGGAGGGGAGCACCGTAGAGCAGTTGAGGAGGGGAGCACCGTAGAGCAGTTGAGGAGGGGAGCACCGTAGAGCAGTTGAGGTGGGGAGCACCGTAGAGCAGTTGAGGTGGGGAGCACCGTAGAGCAGTTGAGGTGGGGAGGACCGTAGAGCAGTTGAGGAGGGGAGGACAGTAGAGCAGTTGAGGAGGGGAGGACAGTAGAGCAGTTGAGGGGAGGACAGTAGAGCAGTTGAGGAGGGGAGGACAGTAGAGCAGTTGAGGTGGGGAGGACCGTAGAGCAGTTGAGGAGGGGAGCACCGTAGAGCAGTTGAGGTGGGGAGCACCGTAGAGCAGTTGAGGTGGGGAGCACCGTAGAGCAGTTGAGGTGGGGAGCACCGTAGAGCAGTTGAGGTGGGGAGCACCGTAGAGCAGTTGAGGAGGGGAGGACCGTAGAGCAGTTGAGGTGGGGAGGACCGTAGAGCAGTTGAGGTGGGGAGGACCGTAGAGCAGTTGAGGTGGGGAGGACCGTAGAGCAGTTGAGGTGGGGAGGACCGTAGAGCAGTTGAGGTGGGGAGGACCGTAGAGCAGTTGAGGTGGGGAGCACCGTAGAGCAGTTGAGGTGGGGAGCACCGTAGAGCAGTTGAGGTGGGGAGCACCGTAGAGCAGTTGAGGTGGGGAGCACCGTAGAGCAGTTGAGGTGGGGAGCACCGTAGAGCAGTTGAGGTGGGGAGCACCGTAGAGCAGTTGAGGTGGGGAGCACCGTAGAGCAGTTGAGGTGGGGAGCACCGTAGAGCAGTTGAGGTGGGGAGCACCGTAGAGCAGTTGAGGTGGGGAGCACCGTAGAGCAGTTGAGGTGGGGAGCACCGTAGAGCAGTTGAGGTGGGGAGCACCGTAGAGCAGTTGAGGGAACGTGCAGGCCACTGGATAGGAGGAGGGATGGGAACGTGCAGGCCACTGGATAGGAGGAGTGAGTGGGAACGTGCAGGCCACTGTATGGAGGTGATGGGAGCACCACTGGATAGGAGGAGTGATGGGAACGTGCAGGCCACTGGATAGGAGTAGGGATGGGAACGTGCAGGCCACTGGATAGGAGGAGTGAGTGGGAACGTGCAGGCCACTGTATAGGAGGAGTGATGGGAACGTGCAGGCCACTGGATAGGAGGAGTGATGGGAACGTGCAGGCCACTGGATAGGAGGAGGGATGGGAACGTGCAGGCCACTGGATAGGAGGAGTGAGTGGGAACGTGCAGGCCACTGTATAGGAGGTGTGAGATGGGAACGTGCAGGCCACTGGATAGGAGGAGTGATGGGAACGTGCAGGCCACTGGATAGGAGGAGTGATGGGAACGTGCAGGCCACTGGATAGGAGGAGTGAGTGGGAACGTGCAGGCCACTGTATAGGAGGAGTGATGGGAACGTGCAGGCCACTGTATAGGAGGTGTGAGTGGGAACGTGCCGGCCACTGTATAGGAGGAGCGATAGGACTGGATAGGAGGAGCGATGGGAACGTGCAGGCCACTGGATAGGAGGAGCGATGGGAACGTGCCGGCCACTGGATAGGAGGAGCGATGGGAACGTGCAGGCACTGTATAGGAGGAGTGAGTGGGAACGTGCAGGCCACTGTATAGGAGGAGCGATGGGAACGTGCCGGCCACTGGATAGGAGGAGCGATGGGAACGTGCAGGCCACTGGATAGGAGGAGCGATGGGAACGTGCCGGCCACTGGATAGGAGGAGCGATGGGAACGTGCCGGCCACTGGATAGGAGGAGCGATGGGAACGTGCCGCCACTGGATAGGAGGAGCGATGGATACTGGATAGGAGCGATGGGAACGTGCCGGCCACTGGATAGGAGGAGGAGGAACGCCGACTGGATAGGAGGAGCGATGGGAACGTGCCGGCCACTGGATAGGAGGAGCGATGGGAACGTACCGGCCACTGGATAGGAGGAGTCATGCTGTGTTTCTTTTGATTATGTATTGAATGTGAGGTTTGGAATCATGCCGTGCAGGTATAAGACCAAATGTAACAGTATCTAACGTTGTGGCTTGCGAGACACAGCTACAGCAAGTCTGTAGGCTATTGCTGTTGAGGACCTTCTGTTAGCAAAAGTGATGGTAATATTACTAAAACTGTTAGAAAACAAGCCAGGACGATGTGAAGAGTAGTCTAGTTTTATTTAAAGAGTTACACTGAGTTCTTCTGAGAGGAGATGTGGAACAGTTCACTGCATGGCCTGTTTGTCTTCACCACCCCTAGTTACTGCCTGGTGTTGGACTATGGAAAGGTTCTGTTCTTCCACTGCCAGGTAGTGGGCTACACACACACACACACACACACACACACACACACACACACACACAAAGCGAGGCAGAGTGTGGGTCTTGGAAGTGAGAGGAGCGAGATTCTTCTCTCATTCAACAAAGAACTCTGTCGCCTCACGACTACCTGTTGCTGGCTCTCTCTCTCCCTCCTCCACCTCCACCTTTCTCTTACCTGTTCTGTTTGAGTCTTTACTGCTCTGTGTTTGAAAGGATTAATTGTCATGTATGTTACATTTTTTTGTTCTGTTTGTTTCTGGGGGTTTATTTTTAGGCCTGAAGTGTCTGGTTGCTAGGACACAGTGTCCAGGAGAGAGAGGGAGGGAGAGAAAAGGAAGGGAATGGAGGGAGAGATGTGTTTGCGTTGTGAAGGCTGAATTACACACTCACACACTTAGTCAGCGATGACACACACATACACACACACACACACACACACACACACACACACACACACACACACACACACACACACACACACACACACAGACATCCTGCCCAGTAACTGTTATTGTGAACTTGTTTTTCTAGTTTTGTGTATCTTCTTGTCATTAGGTCTGTTCTGTGTGTGTCACTGTCATGCTGGTTTGGCTTTCCTGACTGTACCTCTCTAACTGCTGTCACTCTGTCTGTCTGTCTGTCTGTCTGTCTGTCTGTCTGTCTGTCTGTCTGTCTGTCTGTCTTTAGTGTGAGTTCTGGTCAGAGCAGCACACTTGTTGAACTCCATTTATCCAGCGTCCTTGTCGTTCCCCTGCAGTGGCTTCTCTCTGTCACACAGGACCATCTCCTGGGTCTTAACACACCTTCCTGGTCTAGGTCCTACAGGCTTTCAGACATGACATGTTGACCATCCCAGTTCTACAGGCCTGGTGGATTTGACCTGGTGGCCAACTTCACAACTGGTGGCCAACTTCACAACTGGTGGCCAACTTCACAACTGGTGGCCAACTTCACAACTGGTGGCCAACTTCACAACTGGTGGCCAACTTCACAAAGTGTTCTCTTTTCACTGGATGTCTATTTGAGGGAGCATTCATGTACTCACTCACTCACTCACTCACTCTCTCTCTGTCACACTGTCACACACACACACACACACACACACACACACACACACACACACACACACACACACACACACACACACACACACACACACACACACACACACACACACAGGAAACAGATCTGTTGTTGTGGTTTAGAACAGTTGCTCTCTTCCTGTCCCTTGCTGGTGGCACATTCCAGGAAACCTCCTCTCACACACACACATCATTACCCACTTGCTACCAGTCAGTATACACGCACACTCCTGATGGACGGATAGTTCTAGCATCACCTTGGCAACAGCATGGTTAGTACAGACACTGTGCCACCAATGTCTCGCTGACCACACACACAACACAAACCATGTTTCCATCCAACCATTTTATGTGGATGAATTACCTGATGCATGAATGAGTCACGTCTGGGCTGATGGGAACAGGAAATGCCGGTACAATTTTATAAATGCGACAGACAATTGTTTGGTTGGACATGGTGGGATCTTGTTGTGTCAGTGAAATGATGTAGAAACACCTTTATGCACAAATATTGATATAATAACCATCATATAGAAGTCAACGTGATATGTTGTGTGGTCCTCCCACCACAACTTGGGAAGCAGGCAGGTTATTCGTCTACAGATGAGTTCTGCTGAACTTCACAGGGTGGTGAAAGTCCACGGTGATGAGCTTGATGCTTATTCTGGGGAATGATGATCGATGCTTGGCTGCCATTTTACAAATGAAACTAATATCACTATTATCCATAATAATGTCATAATGTAGGTAGCCCACCCTCACTGTGTCTGCCAGCTGTTGGCTAGAGTACATGCCAAGACCAGAGTGGACACATTTGCTCTATAACACAGTTGACAAAACCATCACACGAGTTGAAAATGCGATGGAAACCTATTTAACTTGTATACTTCATTTGGTTAAATGGGAATTTAACCACAATAGTTATTTTATATGCAGTACATCATCACACACAGCCTATGGTGGGAAATTAGCAGATTGTTTTATGCAGATTTTAGAATATTCGCATAAATCTTTAGCAAATTGGATGGAAACCTAGCTATTGACACACCTATTCTACACATCCTCAACCCACACAAGCCCCTTACCTTTTTATTCCATTTTTTTTATTGAACTAGGCAAGTCGGTTAAGAACATTGTTATGTACAATGACTGCCTACCCAGCCAGACCCTAACCCAGATGACGCTGGGGCAATTGTGCACATCCTTATGGGACACCCAATCATGGCCGGTTGTGATACATCCTGGAAATGAACTAGGCTCTGTAGTGATGCCTCTAGTACTGAGATACAGTGCCTTAGACCGCTGCGCCACTCAGGAGCCCAATGGGTCACACAGTCACTAACACAGTATCTTGCATTTACATAGTTACACAATATGCACACACAGAAAACACACAGCCCAGTACAACATGTTGGGAAGTGAGGAGGAAAGCGGTGAAAAGTCAACTGACAGCTCTATGTCTGCCCAGAGCTACAGGAGTACATTAACACCAATATGTGAAATGGTGGGAGGGAGAGAAAGAGAGAGGCACTTGCTGTCTGTCCCTAAGGAGGCTGGTGTGTGTATGTGCTTGAGTGTGTGTGGGTGTATGTATGTGTGTGTGTGTGAGGTGTGAGGGGAATGTCTTGGGAGCGTAGTGTTACTCTGGTGAAGGTAATAAATATACCCGGCAGCACCTCAGAGATCCACCACCAGCTTTACTGACACAATATTATTCTGCTGCCCCAAACCCCACTGGGACAATGGGGTGGTGGTGTGTGTGTGTGTGTGTGTGTGTGTGTGTGTGTGTGTGTGTGTGTGTGTGTTGAGAGAGTAACTCCAGTTAAATATTCTGCCCCATATTATTAGGTGCCACTGGGGTCGTCAGAGTCCGTTCCCCTGCAGCCTGGTCTCCAAGACACCATCACATCAACTAATGCCGCAATTCTCTCATGATCATTTAGTTCCTTATGTAGGCAAGTTGGCATTAAACATGATCCTGACCTTAGCAGGAAGAAGTCCAGGCTCTAGTAACAGGGTTCAACTCCAGGCTCTAGTAACGGGGTCCAACTCCGGGCTCTAGTAACGGGGTCCAACTCCGGGCTCTAGTAACGGGGTCCAACTCTGGGCTCTGGTAACGGGGTCCAACTCCGGGCTCTAGTAACGGGGTCCAACTCCGGGCTCTGGTAACGGGGTCCAACTCCGGGCTCTGGTAACGGGGTCCAACTCCGGGCTCTGGTAACGGGGTCCAACTCCGGGCTCTGGTAACGGGGGGCTCTGGTAACTCCAACTCTCTGTAACGGGGTCCAACTCCGGGCTCTGGTAACGGGGTCCAACTCCGGGCTCTGGTAACGGGGTCCAATTCCGGGCTCAGTCTGTCTGTCATGTAGAATAGGGAATCCAGTCTGCTATATTCATTACGGTTTTATCTGTGACATTCTAAACGTTTCATCTTGCTGAATGTACCCCAGCAGATTTCCAGGAAGGTTATGGTGTGTTAGGGTGTAGCTATAGGCTGTAGTGTGCATGAGGGTGTAAAATGGGAATATACAGTGGTCCGTTTATTAGGTACACCACCCCGTTTACAAAAAATGGTTCGCTCCTACGGACAGTGAACCACGTGGTCCGCTATATAACGCAGGCAGGCAGGCATTGAGGCTTTCAGTTACTGTTTGATTGAGAGTTAGAATGGGCAAAACCAGTAACCTAAGAGACTGAGTGTGGTGTGATGGTCGTTGCCAGGTGCGCTGGTTCCAGTATCTCAGAATTGGCGGGCCTCCTGGGCTTTTCACACACAACGGTGTCTAGGGTTTACGGAGAATGGTGCGACAAACAAACAACATCCAGTCAGTGGTAGTCTTGTGTTGATGAGAGGTCGGAGGAGAAGGGCTAGCTAACAAACGGGCCACAAACGGTGCAAATAACAGCACAGTACAACAGTGGTGTGCAGAACGGCATCTCAGAACGCACAACTCATCGGTCCTTGTCACAGATGGGCTTTTACAGCAGAGAACCACACCGGGTTCCACTCCTATCAGCTAAAAACAAGAAGAAGCGGCTGCAGTGGGCTCGCCATCACCAACACTGGACAATTGAGGAGTGGAAAAACTTTGCCTGGTCCGACGAATCCCGGTTCCTGTTGCAAATTGATGATGGCAGAGTTAGGATTTGGGGGTAAGCAGCATGAGTCCATGGCCCCATCCTGCCTGGTGTCAACGGTACAGGCTGCTTTTATTTATTTGTTTATTTATTTCACCTTTATTTAACCAGGTAGGCTAGTTGAGAACAAGTTCTCATTTACAGTTGCGACCTGGTCAAGATAAAGCAAAGCAGTTCGAGACACACAACAACACAGTTACACATGGAGTAAAACAAACATACAATCAATAATACAGTAGAAACAAGTCTATATACAATGTGAGCAAATGAGGTGAGAAGGGAGGTAAAGGCAAAAAAAGGCCATGGTGGCGAAGTAAATACAATATAGCAAGTAAAACACTGGAATGGTAGATTTGCAGTGGAAGAATGTGCAAAGTAGAAATAAAAATAATGGGGAGCAAAATAAATAAATAAAATACAGTAGGGTAGTTGTTTGGGCTAAATTATAGGTGGGCTGTGTACAGGTGCAGTAATCTGTGAGCTGCTCTGACAGTTGGTGCTTAAAGCTAGTTGCTGCTGGTTTAATGGTGTCCGGACAGTTTTCCTAGCACATGTTAGGTCCCTTTTTCATACCAATTTATCAATGTTTGAACGCCACAGTGTATCTGAACATTGTTGCTGACCAGGTGCATCCTTTTATGGCTACTGGGGGGGTCCGTCCCAGTACTAGATGGGTGTAACTAATAAACTGGCCACTGAGTGTATGGTTGTGTTTGTCTTTGTCTCCTGTTTCTTGCTCCTCCTCACCTTCTCACAGCACTTCTCAACATCTCTCTCTCCTTCCCCCCTCATGCTCTCTCCTTCCCCCCTCATGCTCTCTCCTCTCTCTGTGGAACAATAACCCCAGTGTATGTATGGGTCTATTTTTGTCCCTCCAAGGCCACCAGTACTCCCCCACCTCCATGTCTCTCTCTCGCTCTGTCTCTCTCTCGCTCTGTCTCTCTCTCGCTCTGTCTCTCTCTCTGCTCTGTCTCTCTCTCGCTCTGTCTGTCTCTCGCTCTGTCTGTCTCTCTCTCGCTCTGTCTGCCTGTCTCTCTCTCGCTATGTCTCTCTCTCGCTCTGTCTGTCTCTCTCTCGCTCTGTCTGTCTCTCTCTCGCTCTGTCTGTCTCTCTCTCGCTCTGTCTGTCTCTCTCTCGCTCTGTCTGTCTCTCTCTCGCTCTGTCTGTCTCTCTCTCGCTCTGTCTGTCTCTCTCTCGCTCTGTCTGTCTCTCTCTCGCTCTGTCTGTCTCGCTCTGTCTCTGTCTGTCTCGCTCTCGCTCTGTCTGTCTGTCTCGCTCTCTCGCTCTGTCTGTCTCGCTCTCTCGCTCTGTCTGTCTCGCTCTCTCGCTCTGTCTGTCTCTCTCTCGCTCTGTCTGTCTCTCTCTCTCTCGCTCTGTCTGTCTCTCTCTCGCTCTGTCTGTCTCTCTCGCTCTGTCTGTCTGTCTCTCGCTCTGTCTGTCTGTCTCTTTCGCTCTGTCTGTCTCTCTCGCTCTGTCTGTCTCTCTCTGCTCTGTCTGTCTCTCTCGCTCTGTCTGTCTCTCGCTCTGTCTGTCTCTCGCTCTGTCTGTCTCTCGCTCTGTCTGTCTCTCTCTCGCTCTGTCTGTCTCTCTCGCTCTGTCTGTCTCTCTCGCTCTGTCTGTCTCTCTCTCTCGCTCTGTCTCTCTCTCGCTCTGTCTCTCTCGCTCTGTCTGTCTCTCTCTCGCTCTGTCTCTCGCTCTGTCTCTCGCTCTGTCTGTCTCTCTCTCGCTCTGTCTGTCTCTCTCTCGCTCTGTCTTTCTCTCTCTCTCTCGCTCTGTCTGTCTGTCTCTCTCGCTCTCTGTCTGTCTGTCTCTCTCGCTCTGTCTGTCTGGCTCTCTCGCTCTGTCTGTCTGGCTCTCTCGCTCTGTCTGTCTGGCTCTCTCGCTCTGTCTGTCTGGCTCTCTCGCTCTGTCTGTCTGTCTCTCTCGCTCTGTCTGTCTGTCTCTCTCGCTCTGTCTGTCTGTCTCTCTCGCTCTCTGGCTCTGTCTGTCTGTCTCTCTCTCTCGCTCTGTCTCGCTCTCTCGCTCTGTCTGTCTGTCTGTCTCGCTCTCTCGCTCTGTCTGTCTGTCTCTCTCGCTCTGTCTCGCTCTCTCTGTCTGTCTGTCTCTCTCGCTCTGTCTGTCTGTCTGTCTCTCTCGCTCTGTCTGTCTGTCTCTCTCGCTCTGTCTGTCTCGCTCTCTCGCTCTGTCTGTCTCGCTCTCTCGCTCTGTCTGTCTCTCTCTCTCGCTCTGTCTGTCTCTCTCTCTCTGTCTCTCTCGCTCTGTCTGTCTCTCGCTCTCTCGTCTCTCTCGCTCTGCTCTGTCTGTCTCTCTCTCTCGCTCTGTCTGTCTGTCTCTCGCTCTGTCTGTCTCGCTCTGTCTGTCTCGTCTCTCTCGCTCTGTCTGTCTCTCGCTCTGTCTGTCTCTCGCTCTGTCTGTCTCGTCTGTCTGTCTCGCTCTCTCGCTCTGTCTGTCTCTCTCTCTCGCTCTGTCTGTCTCGCTCTCTCGCTCTGTCTGTCTCGCTCTCTCGCTCTGTCTGTCTCGCTCTCTCGCTCTGTCTGTCTGGCTCTCTCGCTCTGTCTGTCTGGCTCTCTCGCTCTGTCTGTCTGGCTCTCTCGCTCTGTCTGTCTGGCTCTCTCGCTCTGTCTGTCTGTCTCTCTCGCTCTCTGTCTGTCTGTCTCTCTCGCTCTCTGTCTGTGTCTCTCTCGCTCTCTGTCTGTCTCTCTCGCTCTCTGGCTCTGTCTGTCTGTCTCGCTCTCTCGCTCTGTCTGTCTCTCTCGCTCTGTCTGTCTCGCTCTGTCTCTGTCTGTCTTTCTCTCTCGCTCTGTCTGTCTGTCTCTCTCGCTCTGTCTGTCTGTCTCTCTCGCTCTGTCTGTCTGTCTCTCTCGCTCTGTCTGTCTGTCTCTCTCGCTCTGTCTGTCTGTCTCTCTCGATCTGTCTGTCTGTCTCTCTCGATTCTGTCTGTCTGTCTCTCTCGCTCTGTCTGTCTGTCTCGCTCTCTCGCTCTGTCTGTCTGTCTCGCTCTGTCTCGCTCTCTCGCTCTGTCTCTGTCTGTCTCGCTCTGTCTGTCTGTCTCTCTCGCTCTGTCTCTGTCTGTCTGTCTCTCTCGCTCTGTCTGTCTCTCTCTCGCTCTGTCTGTCTCTCTCTCGCTCTGTCTGTCTGTCTCTCTCGCTCTGTCTGTCTGTCTGTCTCTCTCGCTCTGTCTGTCTGTCTGTCTCTCTCTCGCTCTGTCTGTCTGTCTGTCTCTCTCGCTCTGTCTGTCTGTCTGTCTGTCTCTCTCTCGCTCTGTCTGTCTCTCTCTGTCTGTCTCTCTCGCTCTGTCTGTCTGTCTCTCTGTCTGTCTGTCTGTCTGTCTCTGCTCTGTCTGTCTCTCTCGCTCTGTCTGTCTGTCTGTCTCTCTCTCTGTCTGTCTCTGTCTGTCTGTCTCTCTCTCGCTCTGTCTGTCTGTCTCTCTCTCTCGCTCTGTCTGTCTGTCTCTCTCGCTCTGTCTCTCTCTCTGTCTGTCTGTCTGTCTCTCTCTCGCTCTGTCTGTCTGTCTCTCTCTCTCGCTCTGTCTGTCTGTCTCTCTCTCGCTCTGTCTGTCTGTCTCTCTCTCGCTCTGTCTGTCTGTCTCTCTCTCGCTCTGTCTGTCTGTCTCTCTCTCGCTCTGTCTGTCTGTCTCTCTCTGCTCTGTCTGTCTGTCTCTCTCGCTCTGTCTGTCTCTCTCTCTCGCTCTGTCTGTCTGTCTCTCTCTCGCTCTGTCTGTCTGTCTCTCTCTCGCTCTGTCTGTCTGTCTCTCTCTCGCTCTGTCTGTCTGTCTCTCTCTCGCTCTGTCTGTCTGTCTCTCTAAACATTTAACATACAGAAGTTTCAAAAGAATAAAGACAATTCAAAAGTAATATGATGAATATATACAGTGTTGTCGCGATGTACAAATGGTTAACGTACAAAATCAGAAATAAAACATAAATATGGGTTGTATTTACAATGGTGTTTGTTCTTCACTGGTTGCCCTTTTCTCATGGCAACAGGTCACAAATCTTGCTGCTGTGATGGTACACTGTGGTGTTTCACCCAGTAGACATGGGAGTTTATCAAAATCGGGTTTGTTTTCTAATTCTTTGTGGATCTGTGTAATCTGAGGGACATATGTGTCTCTAATATGGTCATACATTGGGCAGGAGGTTAGGAAGTGCAGCTCAGTTTCCACCTCATTTTGTGGGCAGTGAGCACATAGCCTGTCTTCTCTTGAGAGCCATGTCTGCCTACGGAGGCCTTTCTCAATAGCAAGGCTATGCTCACTGCGTCTGTACATAGTCAAAGCTTTCCTTAAGTTTGGGTCAGTCACAGTGGTCAGGTATTCCGCCACTGTGTACTCTCTGTTTTGGGCCAAATAGCATTCTAGTTTGCTCTGTTTTTTTATTAATTATTTCCAATATGTCAAGTATTTATCTTTTGTTTTCTCATGATTTGGTTGGGTCTAATTGTGGCTCTGTGGGGTGTGTTTGTGAACAGTGACTCTCCTTCTCTCTATGTCTCTCTGTCTCTGTCTCTCTGACCGCTGCGCCACTTGGGATGAGGGTAGGAGATGGTTCTGTGTACTTGGTTGTCAGCGATTGGATATGGCACGTTACTCTCCTTCTCGCTATCATTCACTTTTTCCTCTCCATTTTTCCCCTCATCTCTCTCTCTCTCTCTGGGCTGTTTAGAGGTCATTGTAGTTGGTCCCTCTACACAGTTGAAATAACTCCAGCGTTAGAAGTCTAGAAAAGGCCTGCCAAAGAGATCACACAGAGGAAGACGGGCATCCGCAGAGATAGAGAGGGAGAACAAGGGAGGGGGGTAAGCAATGTGACCTGGATGACAACAGACTACCAGACGAGCTATGATCTCATCCCCCTCTTTATACCCCCTCTTTCCCCAACCCCCTCTTCAACCATTGTCTCTCTCTCTCTTCCCACTCTTGTTTCCCACTCTCCCTCCTCCCCCTTTCTCTTTCCTTGCCCTAGGACTCACCCTGTCTCCTCCTCCCCCTTTCTCTCTCCTTGTCCTAGGACTCACCCTGTCTCCTCCTCCCCCTTTCTCTCTCCTTGCCCTAGGACTCACCCTGTCTCCTCCTCCCCCTTTCTCTCTCCTTGTCCTAGGACTCACCCTGTCTCCTCCTCCCCCTTTCTCTCTCCTTGCCTTAGGACTCACCCTGTCTCCTCCTCCCCCTTTCTCTCTCCTTGTCCTAGGACTCACCCGGTCTCCTCTTCCCTCCTTCCCTTTCAGCCCCCGCCGGGACTCCCTCCATCCCCCAACTAAAAGTTGTAGCTACTTACCACAACCTCCCCCTCCCCTTTATATATTCTCACTTACTAACACCCCTCCACACCCCAAGCTCTAGTGTCCCAGGGCAGAGATTAGCCCCCCTCCCTCCCTCCCTCCCTCCTCCACACACACAGCCTAGCTGCTGCATTATTGATGGTGTGTGTGTCTGGCACCTCTCTGTGCTGTAATGGCTATCTGGTGTCTCCCCCAGGAGGGAAAGAGATCACCAGAGATGGATAGAGGAGAGGAGGATGGGCAGGAGGACTAGAGGTCAGAGAGGTTAAGTCTGGGGGGTGAGGTCCCACACTGCTTTTCTCCTGCATGGCATTGATGCATTTTGACACACACACACACACACACGTCTTTCTCACAAAAAAAAGCCCACTGTAGGGTCGCTTAAAACCTCATCAAACAGACCTGTGGACATGTCATGACGTGTGTGTGTGTGTGTGTGTGTGTGTGTGTGTGTGTGTGTGTGTGTGTGTGTGTGTGTGTGTGTGTCGTGGTCTCTTTTTCTTGTGTCAGTATGAGCAGCCTCTTGTGATAACTGATCCACGGTGACTCAGGACAGGTTTGGCCTCTGGGTGTAACGTATAGGACACAGCCTTGGTGTGTGATGAAAAGACACCTGTTGTGGCTCTATTTTCCTCAGAATCCCTGTAGAGAAGACATGTCTGTCCCGTATCACAACACACTACTGAGCTCTGGTTGCTGAGACATTGTTTCCTACCAAGATCACTTTACACTGATATTACAACTCACACGGGTGCTTTCATCCCCTGTTTAGCTGGCTGTTTGGGGGGGGGGGGTTTACCCTGTTATTTACACACACTGTACGCTCTCTCCATATCTGTACGTGTGATGATGATGATTGGTTTTGTAGTCTTTGTTCAGAGGTTGGCAGGCAGAGTTTGTCTCTATCTACTTACCAGGGATCCATTTCACCTGTTGACCTGACACGCGATGTGTGTAGTCTGTTGTCTGTGTCACTGTCATCCTATCAAAGCTGAGTTTCAGAAACCAAATATATATAAATCTGTCAATAATTGAGAACTCTCCAAACTGCCCTTATTCAGTTAGTCAATCTGGTTCACCAAGGCAGACCTATATAAGCCCACATAGAACTACATAAAGCAGATCTGGCACATATCTTTTGAGTGTGGCTCTATGTTGGTTGCCAGATGCTGTGTATTGACGTAGTGAAGGGCGTTAGGTAACAGGGTCTAAATGGTGGCGCTGCATAGCATGGTGCACATGATTATCTATCTGTCAATCAGTCCATCGTCTACAAAGGCTCTCCAACATCTAGCTACATTTGGTTATTTTATGATTTTCAGGGCTCATCTGTCAATGATCGGCTATGAACAGCTAACTGACATTTACTCCTGAGGTGCTGACCTGTTGCACCCTCTACAACCACTGATTATTATTATCTGACCCTGCTGGTCATTTATGAACATTTGAACATCTTGGCCATGTTCTGTTATAATCTCCACCCGGCACAGCCAGAAGAGGACTGGCCACCCCTCATAGCCTGGTTCCTCTCTAGGTTTCTTCCTAGGTTTTGGCCTTTCTAGGGAGTTTTTCCTAGCCACCGCGCTTCTACACCTGCATTGCTTGCTGTTTGGGGTTTTAGGCTGGGTTTCTGTACAGCACTTTGAGATATCAGCTGATGTAAGAAGGGCTAATTAAATTGATTTGATCTGATCTGTACTAGTAGTGACTTTTCTGCTGTCGTGATGTCATACACGCCCATGATGTAGCTAGACCTCATACAAATGCGGTCTAAAGTTAAACTGATTCCGTAACACCATGTTATCTGTTGTATAGATCACGTGAATCAGGAGAAAGTTGGAGGCCTCAAACCCCGATGAATGGGATTGGTCGGCATTGACTTGGCCTGATATTTATCACGGAACTATGGACTCCTGTTCTTCTCAGGCAGAGTAATGGTTATGTAGAGAGGATGTACGTCATATTGAACAGTAGGTGATCCGTGTTCCTCTCTGATTTAAACTATGTAACACTCCGGTGACGCTAACACCCAGTCTGGCTCAGATTTGTCACATCTTCATGACCACATGTGAGGAAATAGCCTATCAAGTGCATTCAACTCGTCATTCAAGCCTCATGTATATACACTCATTCACTCACACACTGGCTTATTCTCAATCTTGAATACACATTTACATCAAGGTCAGTCGAGCAGGCAGACAAACAAACAAACACTCATGAACATGTGCCCACACCCACAGTCTGTTTCCGCCTTTCACACTTTGAGTTTCCGTTGTACATTTGGGGGAGGGAGGACTAGGTCGTGTTGTTTCCTCTGCCAGTAGGAAAGAGTGACAGAATCAGGGAAAAGAGATGGAGAGGTTTTCATTATGAATAGTATTCCACAGACATAGAAAGAGAACCAGTGTTGTGGTCGTGTGTGTGTTCACTATTAGAGTAGTATCACGGCAGGGAGATCAGTGAGTGTTTCCGGCGCAGGACTGTTGTGGTTGGGTGGACGCCCTAGCAGTGACGGTGACAGGACTGTTGTGGTTTCTACACCCAGTCTACCATGAGTCAGATACAACACAAAGTAGAGTGGAGGAGAGGAAAGAAGAGGAGGGCAGAGAAGAGGCCAGGTCAGGCAGGTGTGAGTGACAAGCAGCCACACTCGATGATGTGCAGCACTGTGTACGCCTTAACCTCTAGCGACGAGCAATCCCGTATCCGGGAGCGTAATCATAGCCTCAAGTGCATTACCATAACGCAACGTTTCCTATTCATGAAAATCGCAAATGAAATAAATATATTCAAACACAAGCTTAGCCTTTTGTTAACAACACTGTCATCTCAGATTTTCAAAATATGCGTTACAGCCAACGCTAGACAAGCATTTGTGTAAGTTTATCATGGCATAATGCTATGCTAGGCTGTGCTGGCAGCAGGCAACATTTTCACAAAAATAAGAAAAGCAACCAAATTAAATCATTTACCTTTGAAGAACTTCAGATGCTTTCACTCAGGATGTTCCTTTTTTCCAAAAATAATATTTTTGTAGGCGAAAAACGTCACGTTTGTTCATCCTGCTTGGCTGAGAAATCGACCGAAAATACTTCAACTATAACGCCAAACTTTTTTCAAAATTTGCTCCGTAATATCGACAGAAACACGGCAAACGTTGTTTAGGATCCATCCTCAAGGTGTTTTTAACATATGTATTCGATAATATATCCGTGGAGGCAGTTGGTTTCTCATAAGAAACTATTGGAAAAATGGCTACCTCAGTATTTTACGCAACGTTTTCTCCGGGAGACACCATGCGTCCACTCGCCCTATATGGTCTCTTACAGCCATTCTCCAATGGAAATGCCTAAATAGACGTCACAATGCTGCAGATACCTTGGGGAAAACGTAAGCTGGCTCCTAGCTCCTTCACAGCCATATAAGGAGTCATTGGCATGAGGCTGTTTCAAAAAATACGGCACTTCCTGATTGGATTTTTATCTGGGTTTCGCCTGTAACATCAGTTCTGTGGCACTCACAGACAATATCTTTGCAGTTTTGGAAACGTCAGAGTGTTTTCTTTCCAAAGCTGTCAATTATATGCATAGTCGAGCATCTTTTTGTGACAAAATATCTTGTTTAAAACGGGAACGTTTTTCATCCAAAAATTAAAATTAGCGCCCCCTATATCCAAGAAGTTAATAACAGTAGAAACAGAACCAGACTGGTGTACAGATGGATCCCAAATACATCCCTAAGCTACAGACAGAGAACTAAAAGACCGAACACAAGTAGGCCTCACTAATCCTCTTTCCTCTTCTAGAACACACCTTCTAGAACACATGTTCCACTCTGCACCTGAGAACACCTGACATGGCAAGCGGCAACCTCTCTCCTCTTGTAGGAGTTGGAATCTATATTCATGTCCTGCCCTGCAACTAAACAGCATTCCTGTGACTCCGCTATTGGCCCAAATGTTGGTTTTTTATGTGCTGCCTACTGTTTAGAAATAAGTGAACATTTAGACTGAGAGCATAGCCTTTCTGAACGTGCTGTCCTCTATGAAGGCTAATCGTCTCAGTCCATCAGTATGGCTGTGCTCCACGGACCTCCAGGCTAACTCCCTTCTCCCTGGTCTCCCCCCTCTCCTCCCCAGGGTTTGCCTTTCCAGACTGGGCCTACAAACCCGAGTCGAGCCCCGGCTCGCGGCAGATCCAGCTGTGGCACTTCATCCTGGAGCTGCTGAGGAAGGAGGAGTATCATGATGTCATCGCCTGGCAGGGGGACTATGGAGAGTTTGTCATCAAGGACCCTGACGAGGTGGCCCGGTTATGGGGGGCCCGCAAGTGCAAACCCCAGATGAACTACGACAAGCTGAGCAGGGCACTCCGGTAAGGAAACTCAATAACACCAAGCGTGTCCAGCCCAATGTGCTGTTTACACACGGATCCTAATGCACATGGCAGTGATCCAGGCCCCAATTCCTCTCCAAGCTCGGGCTTCGGCCCCAGATATAGGTTTATTGTTACGTTGTGCACGGTCAACATTTCATCAACTCAGTCTGCTTGACATGACCATGTCTCTCTCACCTGCCTAAGCTGGCTGTTATGACTATGACACCAGCTCTAGCCCCTAAAGCACTGTATTCTGTAGGCCTATCGTATTGGCACTGACCCTATCTCCCAATACACTGTATACTGTAGGCCTATCGTATTGGCACTGACCCTATCTCCCAATACACTGTATACTGTAGGCCTATCGTATTGGAACTGACCCTATCTCCCAATACACTGTATTCTGTAGGCCTATCGTATTGGCACTGACCCTATCTCCCAATACACTGTATACTGTAGGCCTATCGTATTGGCACTGACCCTATCTCCCAATACACTGTATTCTGTAGGCCTATCGTATTGGCACTGACCCTATCTCCCAATACACTGTATTCTGTAGGCCTATCGTATTGGAACTGACCCTATCTCCCAATACACTGTATTCTGTAGGCCTATCGTATTGGCACGGACCCTATCTCCCAATACACTGTATTCTGTAGGCCTATCGTATTGGCACTGACCCTATCTCCCAATACACTGTTTTGGCAGTGAACAGAAAGCACATGGACTCTGACACCATCTCAAACCCCATATTCCTGCCATGGCGGTGATAATATTGCCCATGAAATGGCAGTGACTAAACAAAAAAGACTGTTCACTCAAACACCCCAAACACAAGCCCCTTATACTGTTATGGCATTGACCTCCATGACCCCGTATGGCTTCCCCATACACTGTATAACCACTACTCTGACCACATGTCGCCTATCACATGTCAATCACCCATACACTGTATAAAAGGGATGAGCATGACAAGTTTAGTACTCAAACTGACATCAACCCAATCTTTACCAGAGATTCTTTAATTAAAAAAAAAAATACTGTATATCTATTTGGTCAACATTTTCTCTTGAAGACTACGTTAATTTGCTTTAACTAATGTTCTATTTGTACATGTGCATTTGCAGGACACAACAAAAAATAAACCTTGCCAAGCATCACACAATGCTGCTCCTTAAATTCCCTTTCCCAGAAATAATGTTCCAACAATGAGCTGCAGTTTCTGCTTAATTTTGTCATTTTCTGCTTAGGGTACTTTGCGGTTGTCACTGGTTACCACAGCCACAAAGTCAAAATTGGCTATATTGTAAAAATGAATGAAAACAAAATATTCTACCAAGTCCAGGCCTCCTCACCAAACAGATGTCCTGCACAGAACTCATCCCCATGCAGTGTTCAATGTAGTATTGTTAATCAATTTAGAAAATTCCAAGGAACAGGCATAATACACTAAATCCAACGTCTGTGTATCAAAACGAGGACAGATTTTTGATTGTAACCTTGAAAAACGTAGACCAGTTTCAAATGATCAGTCTGAGAATAAATGTTCCAGGCGGGAGATGCGAATCGCTTGGCACTATTCTGTTACGTTATATTACATCCGTTTTTGAATATAAAATAGGTGTCTTGACTGCGATAAGAGCGTCTTGTCTGCTAAATGAACAAAACCATGCTATGCCATTGCACAACCATAGGCTTCTTCAAGCAAGCACCACATTGCTGAGGTTACTACCTTTTTGAAGATTTGTGTTCCACAATATAATATAACCTGGCGATATTACAGTTTCAATACATTCATCTTAAATGGCACTTGTTTTTTTATTGACTGAATATATATGAGGCAATTTAGCAATTAAGATTCGTTATCTATAATGGTTATGATAAATGAGACATTGTTGCTCACTGCTGGCATCAACAGAAGATAAATGAGACATTGTTGCTCATTGCTGGCATCAACAGAAGATAAATGAGACATTGTTGCTCACTGCTGGCATCAACAGAAGATAAATGAGACATTGTTGCTCACTGCTGGCATCAACAGAAGATAAATGAGACATTGTTGCTCACTGCTGGCATCAACAGAAGATAAATGAGACATTGTTGCTCACTGCTGGCATCAACAGAAGATAAATGAGACATTGTTGCTCACTGCTGGCATCAACAGAAGATAAATGAGACATTGTTGCTCACTGCTGGCATCAACAGAAGATAAATGAGACATTGTTGCTCACTGCTGGCATCAACAGAAGATAAATGAGACATTGTTGCTCACTGCTGGCATCAACAGAAGATAAATGAGACATTGTTGCTCACTGCTGGCATCAACAGAAGATAAATGAGACATTGTTGCTCACTGCTGGCATCAACAGAAGATAAATGAGACATTGTTGCTCACTGCTGGCATCAACAGAAGATAAATGAGACATTGTTGCTCACTGCTGGCATCAACAGAAGATAAATGAGACATTGTTGCTCACTGCTGGCATCAGCAGAAGATAAATGAGACATTGTTGCTCACTGCTGGCATCAACAGAAGATAAATGAGACATTGTTGCTCACTGCTGGCATCAACAGAAGATAAATGAGACATTGTTGCTCACTGCTGGCATCAACAGAAGATAAATGTGCACATATTTGTTTCTAAAAATAGTACAGGAGCGATTTAAAACAACTGTTCCAGACAAAAAGGTCAGTTGTCCCTCCACATTTACATTTACATTTAAGTCATTTAGCAGACGCTCTTATCCAGAGCGACTTACAAATTGGTGCGTTCACCTTATGACATCCAGTGGAACTGCCACTTTACAATAGTGCATCTAAATCTTTTAAGGGGGGGGGGAAGGATTACTTTATCCTATCCTAGGTATTCCTTAAAGAGGTGGGGTTTCAGGTGTCTCCGGAAGGTGGTGATTGACTCCGCTGCCCTGGCGTCGTGTGGGAGTTTGTTCCACCATTGGGGGGCCAGAGCAGCGAACAGTTTTGACTGGGCTGAGCGGGAACTGTACTTCCTCAGTGGTAGGGAGGCGAGCAGGCCAGAGGTGGATGAACGCAGTGCCCTTGTTTGGGTGTAGGGCCTGATCAGAGCCTGGAGGTACTGAGGTGCCGTTCCCCTCACAGCTCCGTAGGCAAGCACCATGGTCTTGTAGCAGATGCGAGCTTCAACTGGAAGCCAGTGGAGAGAGCGGAGGAGCGGGGTGACGTGAGAGAACTTGGGAAGGTTGAACACCAGACGGGCTGCGGCGTTCTGGATGAGCTGTAGGGGTTTAATGGCACAGGCAGGGAGCCCAGCCAACAGCGAGTTGCAGTAATCCAGACGGGAGATGACAAGTGCCTGGATTAGGACCTGCGCCGCTTCCTGTGTGAGGCAGGGTCGTACTCTGCGGATGTTGTAGAGCATGAACCTACAGGAACGGGCCACCGCCTTGGTGTTATTTGAGAACGACAGGGTGTTGTCCAGGATCACGCCAAGGTTCTTAGCGCTCTGGGAGGAGGACACAATGGAGTTGTCAACCGTGATGGCGAGATCATGGAACGGGCAGTCCTTCCCCGGGAGGAAGAGCAGCTCCGTCTTGCCGAGGTTCAGCTTGAGGTGGTGATCCGTCATCCACACTGATATGTCTGCCAGACATGCAGAGATGCGATTCGCCACCTGGTCGTCAGAAGGGGGAAAGGAGAAGATTAATTGTGTGTCGTCTGCATAGCAATGAGAGAGTTAGCTTTAGCAGTGCGGAGCGCCTCCGTGATACAGAGAAGAGCAGTCTCAGTTGAATGACTAGTCTTGAAACCTGACTGCTTTGGATCAAGAAGGTCATTCTGAGAGAGATAGCGGGAGAGCTTGCCAAGGACGGCACGTTCAAGAGTTTTGGAGAGAAAAGAAAGAAGGGATACTGGTCTGTAGTTGTTGACATCGGAGGGATCGAGTGTAGGTTTTTTCAGAAGGGGTGCAACTCTCGCTCTCTTGAAGACGGAAGGGACGTAGCCAGCGGTCAGGGATGAGTTGATGAGCGAGGTGAGGTAAGGGAGAAGGTCTCCGGAAATGGTCTGGAGAAGAGAGGAGGGGATAGGGTCAAGCGGGCAGGTTGTTGGGCGGCCGGCCGTCACAAGACGCGAGATTTCATCTGGAGAGAGAGGGGAGAAAGAGGTCAGAGCACAGGGTAGGGCAGTGTGAGCAGAACCAGCGGTGTCGTTTGACTTAGCAAACGAGGATCGGATGTCGTCGACCTTCTTTTCAAAATGGTTGACGAAGTCATCTGCAGAGAGGGAGGAGGGGGGTGGATTCAGGAGGGAGGAGAAGGTGGCAAAGAGCTTCCTAGGGTTAGAGGCAGATGCTTGGAATTTAGAGTGGTAGAAAGTGGCTTTAGCAGCAGAGACAGAAGAGGAAAATGTAGAGAGGAGGGAGTGAAAGGATGCCAGGTCCGCAGGGAGGCGGGTTTTCCTCCATTTCCGCTCGGCTGCCCGGAGCCCTGTTCTGTGAGCTCGCAATGAGTCGTCGAGCCACGGAGCGGGAGGGGAGGACCGAGCCGGCCTGGAGGATAGGGGACATAGAGAGTCAAAGGATGCAGAAAGGGAGGAGAGGAGGGTTGAGGAGGCAGAATCAGGAGATAGGTTGGAGAAGGTTTGAGCAGAGGGAAGAGATGATAGGATGGAAGAGGAGAGAGTAGCGGGGGAGAGAGAGCGAAGGTTGGGACGGCGCGATACCATCCGAGTAGGGGCAGTGTGGGAAGTGTTGGATGAGAGCGAGAGGGAAAAGAATACAAGGTAGTGGTCGGAGACTTGGAGGGGAGTTGCAATGAGGTTAGTGGAAGAACAGCATCTAGTAAAGATGAGGTCGAGTGTATTGCCTGCCTTGTGAGTAGGGGGGGAAGGTGAGAGGGTGAGGTCAAAAGAGGAGAGGAGTGGAAAGAAGGAGGCAGAGAGGAATGAGTCAAAGGTAGACGTGGGGAGGTTAAAGTCGCCCAGAACTGTGAGAGGTGAGCCGTCCTCAGGAAAGGAGCTTATCAAGGCATCAAGCTCATTGATGAACTCTTCGAGGGAACCTGGAGGGCGATAAATGATAAGGATGTTAAGCTTGAAAGGGCTGGTAACTGTGACAGCATGGAATTCAAAGGAGGCGATAGACAGATGGGTAAGGGGAGAATCCCTACTGTATAACTATTCTGACCACATGCAGCCCATCACAGGTGACTCTGAAGCCCATCATTTATGAACACCAACTCAGGTCTGTTATGGCACTGACCCTAACACCCATTAGGGCCTCACCGTTACGGCAATGACCCCCATATACTGAAACACAAATTCAAGCTATTTTGGTGATGACCCCAGCCTTACTCTTAGGTCTGTGACCCTGTAGTGTAACGAGCCAGTAAAACATCCACCCAGGCCTCAGGCTGTACAGTATCATCCCCCAGGCTGGGCCTGATCTACCTCTCAGCTACACACACACACACACCGTAGAACACCATTTACTCACTGACAACAACGCAACAGACTTTGACATACACTTTGGACTAATCTGTACAGTCTAGAATAATACACAGGTGACACATTGCAATGCAATTGCTTCACTCAGGACAGAATAGGAGCCATAACCTGAGAGAACTACACAGTTCAACAGCCAAGTATCTAACCTAACCAGCCACCCCTGACTGTTAGAATGGGCTGGCTTGTAGTCTCTTGTATTTCTGACTTCACAAAACAGAGATTAGACTAAGCACTGATAAACCACACATAATCTGGAAGCAGAGAGAGCAGAAGAGCGATGGGGTCGCCCTGTTTAGGGTGGGGGCTTACGTAAGGTCTCTACTGTGGTGTGATTAACATGGTGACTGTTGCAGATGGGGTCTGATGAGGACAGGCTGGTTTAACACACTAATTGCAAATCACAGTTTGGAGGGAGAGGGGTGTTTTCCTTTTGGGTCTTAATACATCTTAACGATGTGAGATCCACCTCCTTCCTTCTCCTCCACGCCTCTGCCCTCCTCTTCTTCCTTATTCTCTCCTCACACTACCCCATTCTTCTCTTCCTCTCATCCTCTCCTCACCCCTTCTCCTCGCCTCTGCCCTCCTCTTCTTCCTTATTCTCTCCTCACACTACCCCATTCTTCTCTTCCTCTCATCCTCTCCTCACCCCTTCTCCACATTTCCTCTGATTTCATCCTCCTTATAGTCTAGTAGTGTCCAGGCCTGTAGAGTCACAGTATTGGAACAGATATGGAGCTTAGCCCACCAGTAAGTCATGTATTTATTCATTCAGTCAAAGGTTTGGACACACCTACTCATTCCAGGGTTTGTCTTTATTTAAAAACATATTGTCTAAAAAAAGTTAATTCATCGCAGCCTTCCTCCTCTTTCACTCTGTCTGCTCCCCTTGTATCTTCCTCCTCTTTCACTCTGTCTGCTCCCCTTGTATCTTCCTCCTCTTTCACTCTGTCTGCTCCCCTTGTATCTTCCTCCTCTTTCACTCTGTCTGCTCCCCTTGTATCTTCCTCCTCTTTCACTCTGTCTGCTCCCCTTGTATCTTCCTCCTCTTTCACTCTGTCTGCTCCCCTTGTATCTTCCTCCTCTTTCACTCTGTCTGCTCCCCTTGTATCTTCCTCCTCTTTCACTCTGTCTGCTCCCCTTGTATCTTCCTCCTCTTTCACTCTGTCTGCTCCCCTTGTATCTTCCTCCTCTTTCACTCTGTCTGCTCCCCTTGTATCTTCCTCCTCTTTCACTCTGTCTGCTCCCCTTGTATCTTCCTCCTCTTTCACTCTGTCTGCTCCCCTTGTATCTTCCTCCTCTTTCACTCTGTCTGCTCCCCTTGTATCTTCCTCCTCTTTCACTCTGTCTGCTCCCCTTGTATCTTCCTCCTCTTTCACTCTGTCTGCTCCCCTTGTATCTTCCTCCTCTTTCACTCTGTCTGCTCCCCTTGTATCTTCCTCCTCTTTCACTCTGTCTGCTCCCCTTGTATCTTCCTCCTCTTTCCCTCTGTCTGCTCCCCTTGTATCTTCCTCCTCTTTCACTCTGTCTGCTCCCCTTGTATCTTCCTCCTCTTTCACTCTGTCTGCTCCCCTTGTATCTTTCTCCATCTTTCCCTCTGTAGCGTGTCTCTCCCTCATATCTCTGACCTTAACACACATACTTATATTTCTGTCTTTGTGGAGACCTAAAATTGATTTCCTTTCAAAATCCTATTTTCTCTAACCCTACCGCCTAACCCTACCGCCTAGATCTACCGCCTAACCCTACCGCCTAACCCTACCGCCTAGACCTACCGCCTAACCCTACCGCCTAGATCTACCGCCTAACCCTACAGCCTAGACCTACCGCCTAGACCTACCGCCTAGACCTACCGCCTAGACCTACCGACCTAACCCTACCGCCTAACCCTACCGCCTAACCCTACCGCCTAACCCTACCGCCTAACCCTACCGCCTAGACCTACCGCCTAGACCTGCCGCCTAGACCTACCGCCTAGACCTACCGCCTAGACCTACCGCCTAACCCTACCGCCTAACCCTACCGCCTAGACCTACCGCCTAACCCTACCGCCTAGACCTACCGCCTAAGCATAACCCTACCGTCTAACCCTACCACCTAAGCCTAACCCTACCGCCTAAGCATAACCCTACCGCCTAACCCTACCGCCTAACCCTAATTGCCTAACCCTAAACCTACCGCCTAGACCTAACCCCAATTGTAACCCTAACCCTACCGCCTAACCCTACCGCCTAACCCTACCGCCTAACCCTACCGCCTAAGCATAACCCTACCGCCTAACCCTACCGCCTAACCCTAACCCTACCGCCTAACCCTAATTGCCTAACCCTAAACCTACCGCCTAGACCTAACCCCAATTGTAACCCTGACCCTACCGCCTAACCCTACCGCCTAACCCTAAACCTACCGCCTAGACCTAACCCTAATTCTAACCCTACCGCCTAACCCTAACGCCTAACCCTAAACCTACCGCCTAGACCTAACCCTAATTGTAACCCTACCGCCTAACCCTACCGCCTAACCCTAACGCCTAACCCTAATTGCCTAACCCTAAACCTACCGCCTAGACCTAACCCTAATTGTAACCCTACCGCCTAACCCTAACCCTACCGCCTAACCCTAATTGCCTAACCCTAAACCTACCGCCTAGACCTAACCCCAATTGTAACCCTAACCCTACCGCCTAACTCTAACCCTAACCCTACCGCCTAACTCTAACCCTACCGCCTAACTCTAACCCTACCGCCTAACCCTAACCCTACCGCCTAACCCTAACCCTACCGCCTAACTCTAACCCTACCGCCTAACTCTAACCCTACCGCCTAACCCTAAACCTACCGCCTAGACCTAACCCTAAACCAAACCCCTAAGCGTAAAATAGCCTTTGTCCCTCTGAATAGAAGAACAAGACCACACACACACTAATCTTCACTGTGGGAGTGTGAATTTCACAGTGGCTGTGGGAGCAGGAGACAGGAATGATGCAGGGAGTCACGTGTCCTCTTGGAGAGTCAACTCACAGGCACACTGGATTACAATATTATTCCTGATAAGGGGAGATCACCATGTGCACACTATACAGGAAACTGTAAGATCATGGGCCTGGGTGATTGAAGTGCAGGGGCTTGAAAACATGCGTTTGAACTGTGTGTGCGAGAGAGTGTGTGTAAGTTAACTCCAGCTGAAGTCCTGGGTACCACACTGACTTTGGTCTCCAGATTTCTCCCATATGTGTGGAGCAAGGTGGCCCTCTCTGTCATGTGTTCCATATGGGGATGGTTGCTACAATGTGTGTTTTATTGGTCTTTAGTGCCATCAATCCTCTTCCCACATTGCTATTGATGTGAATCTTGAGAGGGTTTGTTGTGGTGGCAGACCCATGACCTCACATACCGCTCCGGTGTCAAACGAGGTGTGTGTGTGCTTGAATTGAACAAAGTGCCAAAAGGAGTTGATCAGGGATGATTTATTTATTGTTGTTGCTCTGAGTGAAATGTATGAACAGTACTCTATCAGAGATATTAATGGTAAATCCATCCCATAGACATTATTGTGCTCTGTAGCCCCAGTCCCAGTGTGGATCCCCTCTCCACCCAGTGCTCAGAGAGAGAGAGGGGTGGAGAGGGAGAGTAGACAATGGCATCAGTGTACTGGTTGGAGGGCTATGGGAGTAAACCAAGATGGCAGTCGCACAGTGAAGCCCTGGGTCTCTCTCTCTGGTCTCTGTACCATGTTGTGGTCTGGGCCTCTGATGGGGTCATGATGTTGACTGTTAGCAGCTCATACAGGTCAGAGGTTAGAGGTTCCATTCACCACAGCTGGTAAAGATTACCATCAGGCGCCGTAGGATACCCCTCCCCCATCTCACACACACACCGACCGTGTTCACTCCGTGTGTGTTTGATTGAGCAGGACTGCTGTGACACCACTGTGACTAGGACTGTGACTAGGTCAGGAGTCCCGGCCTTACAACAGAGCCTATTGTATAGAGAGAACTAGGGAGAGGAGGGCGGGTGACTATGAGTTTGTGTTAAGTGTGTTGTACATTTATTGTCCTGTGTGTGTGTGTACACATCTCATTGTCCAGGATAGAATGAGTCTTTTATTTGCTGTGCGGGCAGAGCACACACCCAGAGTACACTTGACCACACGCTTGTGCCCACAGAGCATGTGACTGGTCTAATCAGACTTCAGATAGATCCTCATCTCCACACACACACACCCTTAGAGCATGTGACCAGCCTAGCCAGACCCTCATCTTTACACACACACACACACACACACACACACACACACACACACACACACACACACACACACAGTTTAGCCACCCACCAACACTGGTCACACTAACCAGGTTTTCCAGTAGTGTTCGGTCTCACGTGCATAAGGCCACACACCTGAGTGTGAGCAGCTGGTGTGACAAGAAGCAGAAAATAAACAGGGACTCATGGAGGGCGTTGTTATCCTGACTTCCTGTTAGTCAGTGCCTAGTTACTACACTACAATGTGTGTGTCCGTGCCTGTCTGTGTGTAAGGAGAGAGAGCCAGAGAGCGGTTATATGACAATAGAGTGTGTGTGTGTATGTGTGTTAGAGGTCGACCGATTAATCATAATGGCCGATTAATTGGGGCCTATTTCAAGTTTTCTTTACAATCGGAAATCGGTATTTTTGGGTGCCGATTTTTTAAAATATTTTTTATATACCTTCATTTAACAAGGCAAGTCAGTTAAGAACACGTTCTTATTTTCAATGACGGCCTTGGAACAGTGGGTTAACTGCCTCGTTCAGCGGCAGAACGACAGATTTTCACCTTGTCAGCTCGGGGGATCCAATCTTGCAACCTTACAGTTGACTAGTCCAACGCAATAACGACCTGCCTCTCTCTCGTTGCACTCCACAAGGAGACTGCCTGTTACGTGAATGCAGTAAGCCAAGGTAAGTTGCTAGCTAGCATTAAATGTATCTTTATAAAAAACAATCAATCATAAATCACTAGTTAACTACACATGGTTGATGATATTACTAGATATTATCTAGCGTGTCCTGCGTTGCATATAATCTGACTGATCATACACGCATACAAGTATCTAAGTATTTGACTGAGTGGTGGTAGGCAGAAGCAGGCGCGTAAACATGAATTCAAACAGTACTTTCGTGCGTTTTGCAAGCAGCTCTTCGTTGTGCGTCAAGCATTGCGCTGTTTATGACTTCAAGCCTATCAACTCCCGAGATGAGGCTGGTGTAACCGAAGTGAAATGGCTAGCTAGTTAGCGCGCGCTAATAGCGTTTCAAACGTCACTCGCTCTGAGCCTTCTAGTAGTTGTTCCCCTTGCTCTGCATGGGTAATGCTGCTTCGATGGTGGCTGTTGTCGTTGTGTTGCTGGTTCAAGCCCAGGTAGGAGCGAGGAGAGGGACGGAAGCTATAAAGTTACACTGGCAATACTAAAGTGCCTATAAGAACATCCAATAGTCAAAGGTTAATGAAATACAAATGGTATAGAGGGAAATAGTCTTATAATTCCTATAATAACTACAACCTAAAACTTCTTACCTGCTAATATTGAAGACTCATGTTAAAAGGAACCACCAGCTTTCATGTGTTCTCATGTTAGGAGCATGGAACTGAAACGTTAGCTTTCTTACATAGCACATATTGCACTTTTACTTTCTTCTCCAACACTTTGTTTTTGCATTATTTAAACCAAATCGAACATGTTTCATTATTTATTTGAGGCTAAATTGATTTTATTGATGTATTATATTAAGTTAAAATAAGTGTTAATTCAGTATTGTTGTAATTGTCATCATTACAAAGTGTGTATAGAGAGCAGCGATATGACAATAGATGGTGTGTGTTTATAGAGAGCAGCGATATGACAAAAGATGGTGTGTGTGTATAGAGAGCAGCGATATGACAATAGATGGTGTGTGTTTATAGAAAGCAGCGATATGACAATAGATGGTGTGTGTGTGTATAGAGAGCAGCAATATGACAATAGATGGTGTGTGTTTATAGAGAGCAGTGATATGACAATAGATGGTGTGTGTGTTTATAGAGAGCAGCTATATGACAATAGATGGTGTGTGTGTATAGAGAGCAGCTATATGACAATAGATATGACAATAGATGGTGTGTGTGTATAGAGAGCAGCTATATGACAATAGATGGTGTGTGTGTGTGTATAGAGAGCAGCTATATGACAATAGATGGTGTGTGTGTGTATAGAGAGCAGCTATATGACAATAGATGGTGTGTGTGTGTATAGAGAGCAGCGATATGACAATAGATGGTGTGTGTGTGTATAGAGAGCAGCGATATGACAATAGATGGTGTGTGTGTGTATAGAGAGCAGCGATATGACAACAGATGGTGTGTGTGTGTATAGAGAGCAGCGATATGACAACAGATGGTGTGTGTGTGTATAGAGAGCAGCGATATGACAATAGATGGTGTGTGTGTATAGAGAGCAGCGATATGACAATAGATGGTGTGTGTGTTTATAGAGAGCAGCTATATGACAATAGATGGTGTGTGTGTATAGAGAGCAGCTATATGACAATAGATGGTGTGTGTGTGTGTATAGAGAGCAGCGATATGACAATAGATGGTGTGTGTGTGTATAGAGAGCAGCTATATGACAATAGATGGTGTGTGTGTGTATAGAGAGCAGCTATATGACAATAGATGGTGTGTGTGTGTATAGAGAGCAGCGATATGACAATAGATGGTGTGTGTGTGTATAGAGAGCAGCGATATGACAATAGATGGTGTGTGTGTGTATAGAGAGCAGCGATATGACAATAGATGGTGTGTGTGTGTATAGAGAGCAGCGATATGACAACAGATGGTGTGTGTGTGTATAGAGAGCAGCGATATGACAACAGATGGTGTGTGTGTGTATAGAGAGCAGCGATATGACAATAGATGGTGTGTGTGTATAGAGAGCAGCGATATGACAATAGATGGTGTGTGTGTGTATAGAGAGCAGCGATATGACAATAGATGGTGTGTGTGCATAGAGAGCAGCGATATGACAATAGATGGTGTGTGTGTGTATAGAGAGCAGCTATATGACAATAGATGGTGTGTGTGTGTGTGTGTGTGTGTGTGTGTGTGTGTGTGTGTGTATAGAGAGCAGCGATATGACAATAGATGGTGTGTGTGTGTGTGTATAGAGAGCAGATCTCACACACATACTGTGTACACACAATCTCAACAAATAGCAAAAAAAGATACAACAAATAGCGCACCCATAAACCCATTGCATATTTTCCTGGAAGTCTCTCACTAAGTCTAAATCCACATGGTTATTGTTACATCTGATTATGAGCGGATAAAGGTTTTTAGGTGTGTGTGTGTTCACCTTTGTGTGTGTGGAGTGTGTCAGGGCTGGGGGGGGGCAGCTAAACACAGACCCTCAAAGAATCTTTATTCTCTTTTGAAGGGAGTTCAAATGCTCTTCAAAGCATTCCCGTACTCTGACTATGTGATGAGAGAGGGAGGAAGGGAGGAGATAGAGAGGGTAGAGTTGTGTAGGACCATGTGCCTCCTCTGTCGGAGATGGAGAGACATACTGCTGGGAGGCTGCCTGACCTAAACAATGTTTTCAACAGAGCAGGCTTGTCCTGTCTCCCACTCTGTCTCCATCGCCCCCAGGGAAAGAGGGAGGGAAGAGGGATAAACCGGTAGATGATGTTAAAGGGGAATGATGGAAGAATGGAATGTGATACAGAGGAAGGAAGGAGAGAGAAGGGGGGAAGGGAGAGAGAGGGGAAAGGGAGAGGAGGGAGGAGAGGAGGGAGAGGGGAAAGGGAGAGGAGGGGGAAGGGAGAGAGAGGGGAAAGGGAGTGGGGGATGGAGGGAGAGAGAGAGAGGGAGATGGGAGCAGAGGGGGAAGGGAGAGGGAGGGAGGAGAAAGGGAGCAGAGGGGGAAGGGAGCGGAGGGGGAAGGGAGAATGGAGGGAGGGGAAAGGGAGCGGAAGGGAGAGGGGAGAGGGAGGGATGGAGGGAGAGAAAGGGAGAGGGAGAGGGAGGGGAGGGAAGGGATGGAGAAGGGAGAGGGATGGAGGGAGGGAGCAGAAGGGAGAGGGATGGAGGGAGAGGAGGGGGGGGGAGGGAGACAGAGACAGAAAAAGAGCTACAGTCTGCCTCCATACACAGACACCACAAGTCTTAGCATAATAAGAGTGGGAGGCTCCAGGTAAAATAACAGCCGTAGTAGATAATAACAGCTACTCTGGCTGACTGACTGGCGGACTGTCCCAGACCCATGCAGTCAGTCACCAGTAGTGGAACACCACTAGTCATACTGCATTGCCAGCAGTCCTAACCTCTTATCTCTCTCTCCTCTCCTCTTAACACGCCAGCTACAGACAGTACAGCTAGCTGTCAGTCCACTACACATCTCCTCTATATGCTGACCTAAGCAGCTAGAAAACCATCCTTTCACACCCTTTAGTGGACTGACTGGAAGGGGATCCAGAGAGCAAGGACACACACACACACACACACACACACTGACATACACACACACTGACACACACACACACACACACACACACACACACACACACTGACATGCACACACACACTGACACACACACACACACACTGACACACACACACGCACACTGACATACTCACACACTGACAT